>NC_058084.1:165703576-166003576 GCF_014858855.1 Bufo gargarizans
ACCCATACTTGCGAGAAGCCATGAATGTCGGATCGCAGGAGTCTAACTCCCGATCGGCGGTTTTCAGGAGGCGCTGCACTGAACTAGGCACTGGAATACCACACCCCTGCTGCCACTAGCGCATGGCAGGCATGTCCACACAAGTTTCTGTCCCATTCATCTTAAAGGGGTTGTCCGGGATTGGGGACATTGGTGTAAGTGTACAACAGTCACCTAAATATTACATACAAGCCTGTGCTACCTTTACCAGACTTTTCTGATGCCCCGTTTTTACAATTCAGAAATTCTCAGCCAGAAGTGCAGATTTTCGCTGAGTCAGTGACATACTGGGGCCCTTTGTGCAGAGCGAAGCCTCTTCTTCCGCGCCGCAAGGAGCCCGGTGATGTCACCGCCAGCCACAGTAATTATACAGAGCGCACGGAGGGTGGTAACTAGGCGGCAACACGCCACGCCCCTCTGGTCCGGTGACGTCACCGGGCAGTGCACTTTCTTCTCAATGAAGGAGGCAGAGCACTATGCTATTTAGAATAGTAATCTCCTCCATTGTAAATTACAGGCAAATGGGGCGGCAGGCTGGAGAAATAAGCGGAATATGAATGAGGGGGGCGGATGCACGGAGGCGTTAGACAGCTTAAACCACACTATGCTGCGCTGGGACCCTCAAGGCAGTGCGGCAGGAAGTTACCGCACACATAAACATTGATGTAAACGATCAGCGGGGGGTTGTCGGAGCCCTGCAGGAGTGGGGAAAAATGCATAACATCTGGGGGGACCAAAAATTTGATCCCAGACAACCCCTCTTAATAAGGCTTCCTTCACAAACAACCCTATTCAAATAAATGGAACTGATTTTGAGTTGCAGGAATTTCCCCAACAATTCTACCGCATGTGAATTCACCCGAAAGGGCTCATGCACACAAATGTATTTTCTTTCCGTGTCATTCCGTCTTTTTTTTTGCGGACCGTATGAGGAACCATTCATTTCAATAGGTCTGCAAAAAAAAAGGGAAGTTGCTCCATGTGCAATCCGATTCCATATGTCCATTCCGCAAAAAAATAGTCCGTTATGCAGACAAGGATAGGACTGTTCTATTGGGGGCCAGCTGTTCCGTTCTGCAAAATATGGAATGCACACAGATGTCATCCATATTTTTTGCGGATCCGTGTTTTGCTGTACGCAAAATGCATACGATCGTGTGCATGAGCCCTTACACTCCAGATAGTGTTCAATGGTAGCAGCCATACTTTGCATGGAAGACGACGTGCAGGACACCACCAACCAAAGTGGCCCAGTAATTGGTAAATTGCCAGCTAGTGATATAGTAGAGGCAGTGTTGTGTAGGTTCAGTTTTGGGTGATTTATTAGGGGCAGTGTCCCTCCTGATGTCAGAAATGAGGGGGTTCACAAGTAAATAAGTACAGATCAGCAGAATGGCTTTGTCTTTCCAATCTGACTTTTATGGCTTGGTCGCCTGCAGGCTACAAGGACATGGATCTTGTGAGCTTTGAACTGACCTGCACTTTTGCACCGGTTGAATGCTGACATTTCAGATTGCCCTGTTACAGATAGCATATTGGCTGAATTAGTATATTACACAGTCATTACTGATGCAGATAAATCTAACTGACTAAATGATCTTAATCTCTAACTTCTTGTTGCCTAGGCAAGCTGTATGGGAGAGGATCTTCAGATGACAAAGGTCCAGTGCTTGCATGGCTTAATTGCATTGAAGCGTATCAGCAAATAAAGCAGGTAAAACAATAAACCGCTCAAAAGTTGGTGATTAAACCGTATCGGCTGTAAACAACCTGTTTTGTAATGTTTAGTTAGTAGTATCTGTTTACATAGTCACCCAGACCCTTCTATGGGTGCTGTGTCCATCTCTGAGGTTGTACAGAGCCACAGCAGAACAACCCTAAAAGATGACTTTAACAGGGGTTGTCTCACTTCAGCAAGTGACATCTATTATGTAGAGAAAGTTAATACAAAGCACTTACTAATGTATTGTGATTGTCCATGTAATCCATCAGCGGTGGCACACTATCGAAAAAGCGCCGGCCTTTAATATGACCGACACCGTGGGAGTGCACATAGGCTGGTGCATTTTTCTGTAGTGCGCAAGCACGACAACCACTGCAAGATTGCAGTGGGGCGTGTATAATGTGATGAAAAAATGAATCCAACCAGCAAAGGAAGCAAAATGGACAATCTCAATACATTAGTAAGTGGCTTGTAATAACTTAATCTAAGTGATAAATGCTTATGCAGTGCCTTATGCAAGTGAGGCACCCAAAAGAAGCCTCCCATGAGCCCTCTGACCCAGTAAGGATGGCCTAAAGGACTGCTTACTTAAAAGGGTTGTCCAACCCCTAAAATGCCTCCCCATACGCCCGGCCTTTTCATAGAGGTTGTACTTACCTGGCTCCTCGGCACCCGCATCACTAGGGAGGCTTGTTCCCATCACTGCCTTCCCTTGGCTGATTAGCCCCACCCCGCAGAAGCCGGATGTTTTCATCTGAGCGATGGGGAGATGCAGCGGCGGGCTTCAGAAGCTACACTGGTGCCGGGGAGCCAGGTAAATACAACCTCTGTGAGGGGCACAGGCGTATAGTGAGGCATTTTAGGGGTTGGATAACTGTAGCACAAATAAAGATGATTTAAATGGTGCCTTTTTTTCTTTTCTTCCAATGTTCATAAACAGCAAAAGCATGGCTTAAATGATATGCAAATAATGGCTCGCAAGTGCCCAGGGGTGGCGTTCAGGCAGTAAGTGCCCAGGCCCCTCTGCCTTCTGCGTGCATAACTCCTCCCTAGCCCCTGTGTCATCCTGTTGAGTGACAGAGATCCTGTGTGTGTACAGTTCACCACTGGGCCCAGCACCAGCTATCCCTAGTAGAATGCCATTAGCTGGCGTATGCGCACTGCTGGGAGCAATGCCGATACCCACAGTGGTCAGAACAGTGCGCATGCGCGGGCCTAGCAGTGAACTGCACAAGCACGGCATCTTGGCCATCTAACAGGATGACGCAGGGATTACAGGGCGGGCCAGAGGGATTAGGAGGGAGTTGTGCACGCAGAGCGGCCTGGACACTTACTGCCCGAACGCCGCCCCTGGGCACTTGCGAGACCATATTTGCATATGATTATAAACTTTTGCTGCTTATGAACATCGGTACAAAAGAACAAAGGTACCATTTAAATCATGTTTGTGCTACAGTGTTATGTAAGCAGCAAAGAAGGTGAAAGTTTGGTGACAGACTCCCTCTAAATGTTATCCCCTATCCACAGGATAGGTGATCACTATTAGATCGGTGGTGGTCCTGGGGCTCTGCAATCTCCGGAAGTCCCTCAGATCAGACCGAAAATAAATTAACTTACCCCTCCTGTTCCGGGTGCCCGGTGACCTGACGACGCACAGCATCAGGTCATGCTACAATCAGTGACCCTGCTGCCTCTATACCGCCATGACCAACTTTACCCTCTCCTAAAATAGTGCATGCCTAAGGCTACTTTCACACTAGCGTTCGGGGCTCCGCTTGTGAGTTCCCTTTGAAGGCTCTCACAAGCGGCCCCGAACGCATCTGTCCAGCCCTAATGCATTCTGAGTGGATGCTGATCTGCTCAGAATGCATCAGTCTGGCACCATCTGTCCTCGGCTCCGCTCAGCAGGCGGACACCTTGAGGCATTCAGGTGTCCGCCTGCCCGTGCGGAGGCAAACGGATCCGTCCAGAGTTACAATGGAAGTCAATGGGGGCAGATCCGTTCGACAGTGACACAATATGGTGCATTTTTCAAACGGACCGCCCCCCATTGACTTTCAATGTAAAGTCTGGACGGATCTGTCTGAATACGAATTGTACTTAGACTTTTTTAGTTAAATATAATGCAAACGGTTCCGTCTGAACGGATACCATCGTTTGCATTATAGGAGCGGATCCGTCTGTACAAATACCAGACGGATCCGCTCCGAACGCAAGTGTGAAATTAGCCTAAGTGCACTGTCTCCTGACACTATACACAGTGCAGGGCCGTGAAGAGGACCAGGAAGTGGTGAGTACAACCAGCGCTATACTCGCTGCTCCCACCACTTTTGGAGGAAAAAAGTGTCTTATAAAGCAAAAAAATTTGTAACAATTGGATACTCCTTTTAAAGGAGATGTCTCATCAAGACAACCAACCTTCTATATGACTCCTCGGCATTGATCAGTCTTGCTGCCAACAGCTTCCCCTGACATCAGTGGGGGACAGTGCTCAACATGTTTACGCTAAATGGGATCCTCTGTTTGCAGTAGGGTATATGGACAAGGGTTATTTTGGTGGCACAACCTCTATAAACTCACTTTTATGTCAGACTATTGATCTGTCTTTCCAGTTCTAGCTTTCCTGACTTTTTGTACCTTCCTTCTTAACATATCCAGCAACTCATCTGTCACGGGCCATATACCTGTTCTTCCACTGGTGGTCAGTTGCGGTGGTTTTTTTTGTTTAGCTACTTTATCTATTAACCTGATCTGACTATACTTCTTATTCTAAAGGAGCTTCCTGTCAACCTCAAGTTCTGCTTTGAAGGAATGGAGGAGTCTGGATCAGAAGGCCTAGATGACTTGATCTTTGCCAAGAAAGATTCATTTTTCAAAGATGTGGATTACGTCTGCATTTCTGATAACTACTGGCTAGGAAAAAACAAGCCTTGTATTACATATGGTCTACGTGGCATCTGCTACTTCTTCCTCGAGGTATGGAGTGATATTAGTGTCCGTGCTCTTAAGCATCAATATAATATTTCTAGATGCAGATATTACATTCTACCAGACGTTAGAGCAATAGTCAAAGTTTGGCAGCTGTTTTTTCTACATAGCTACATAATAGACAGTTATGGCATCAGGAATGTACGTGTGACGTTGGGCTTTCTTTCACATTTTACGCTTCACATCTAACATCTAGCTGTTCCCTCGTGTTTCGGTACTGTAGGGTAGTCTCAACTTTTATTTGGCTACATCTATGTAGAATACTCTCCCTCACTACTAAGAAGATGCTGAAGCCAGGCAGTAAGTAGTTCTGTACAAAGTTCTGCCGGCTTCTATATTGCACAGACCCTGGAATCTGAACAGGTAGAAACCACTAAACAAGCAAGACGTAGTAAACATGGCTGACCTATAATGGACATAGCCGTCAAATAGATCACAGCGGATCCATCATTTGTTATGGATCCTATGAAAGTGTACACATAACATGACCAGAGACCCAGTGGAGTGGAACGGAATAGCTGGGGAGGTCATGTGTTTCTTCTAGCCCATCATCTCAAACATTTTTTTCATATTTTTTTTTTATTTTTTTTATTTTTTCTTGTAGGTCGAATGCTCTGACAAGGATCTGCATTCTGGAGTATATGGTGGTTCAGTTCATGAAGCCATGACCGATCTCATTTTCCTAATGGGTAGGCATTAACCCTCTTAACAATCATATTAACGTTGGAAAAACCCTCCCTGAATGTGTATATGTGTGTGTAGATTTAGAATTTATAGACTCCACACACATATATAGCATACGTCTTATCTGTGGTTTAATAATATATGATGCACTCGGTGCAGGAATTCTGTTTCTCCATTGCTGTATTTTGCTGGCTTTGGATCCCCCACTTATTGTACATTCAGTTTAGGCTAAATGATGTAACATGCAGTTTCTCTTAAGGGGTTGTCACGTTATCCCCTATCTACAGGAAAGCTAACTGATTGCTGGGGTACGACCGCTGGGATCCCCAATGATCCTGAGAACTGGGGTTCCGTTTCCCTTTCCTGGTGGAAAAACGGGCCGCTCATGCGCCCTGCCACTCCGTTCCTTTTCTATGGGACTGTTGGCGATTATCTATTTCTGGAGGTCCCATAGAAAACGAATGGAATGGCAGGGCATATGTGCGGTTTGCCACTCCATCAGACAGAACCCTCATTCTTGGGAACGGTGGGGGTCCCAACTGTCAGACCCCCAGAGTTCAGTTATGTATCTTGAGGTTTACAGGCTATGATCATGTTTGAGGCAAACTGTTATTGCATTGGCTGTGTTGTGGGATTCAAATGTTAAATATATGCTCAGTTTGTCTCCACAAATATAAGCTGACGTTATTACAATCTAAGAGACTTCAATTAAAGGATGTTCATGAGAGAAGGGGTAGTGGCCTGTAAAAGAGCTTGTCTGACTGTAATTTCACACTGTGTCTGCAATGTATGGAAATACGTGTAGGCTGCAGAAGACAAATGGAACAACGTTTCCAATAAATAAAAAAAATTGCAAATATGTATCTCATAATAAAATGTAATATAGTCTGCCTAAATGTGTCCATAGCCTTTAAAAAATATAAAGAGATTAAACGGGTTATCCTGGAAATAATATTGATGACCTATCTTCAGGTTAGGTCATCCATATCAGATCAGCGGGGTAAACGATATGTCCTCCGTATCTGTTCCGTTTTTGCTGAACCATCTATTGAAAATGTTATGCCCAGCCCAATTTTTTCAATGTAATTACTGTATACTGTACATGGCATACGGAAAAACAGAAAGGAAACGGATCGCAAAAAACTATAAAAGCCATATGGCCTTACTAGGCCTTACTTCCATCACTTAAAATTTCCTGGATAGCCCCTTTAAACGGGATGTTTTAGCATTTCCCCCGAGTAGCCATCCATGTAACCCATGGAAGTGCTCTGGCTTAGAGGTATAGCTTGAGGCACCCTTCTTTGACATCCATATGACTTAAATGGGTTATGCACTTTCCAGCTACTGTTGATTAATTTGTTTGTAAGATGGCCATAATGCACCTGTCCAAAAAGAGGTCCCGTCCATAAAATTGCTGCTGATGGAGGGTCATGTGTCCAGGCAAATCACCTCCATGTGATGTCTCCTCTATTCAAACACATTTGCACTTGCACTGTTAGGAGTTTAGTGCTGGTGCAGTGTGTTTTGAATGAGGGAGGCTGAGTAATGTGTCTGATTGCATGACCCTCCATCAGTAGACATCTTATGGACAGGACCTCTATGTGGACAACCTAGCATACGGCACAGAATATCGACAAAGATTATATTAGTAGGTACTATCTAGGAAGAGGGTATGCAAATTAGCTCTTGGCAAGTTCTGCCACTGATGCCACCAGATATAAGGTAGCTATCCTATAGATAAATGTTAAACCATTTAAAATACTTTGAGGCATGAATTGGGTAATAAATAATCCAGCATGTTATCTGCAGACAGCTGTTTAGGGAGGATTGCCCCTCATCGGTGCAGAGCGTGCTGGCTTTACTGGGTAAGAGGCCTAGGTCAGGATTTGGGGAATACGATATCCCCTTATGGAGAGTGCCTGAAGGATGTTGGGAGTCATGTCTGAAGGCCTGTTTAAAAGGTTGAATATTGTTGTAGGAAAGCTACCTTACATCCAATAGCATTAGAGGCGGAGTTTGCTATCAGTTTATTTGCATATCTTCCCTGAATTTCAGAGGAGTGTTGCCTGGCCTAGAAGACTCCTCGCACCATTTAGGTGCTCCCCCCTAAAGAGATATCGTATTCCACAAATAATTGCCATGTAATCATCTTGCATATACATCAGACAACAATAGCCAGAAAGTGGCCAACTCCTTTATTAGGACATTCATTTTTTATTTTTATTTTTTACTTTGTTTTTGTGATTTTGCTACTGTATTCCTGCTGCTTCCACGAAGAAACCTGTTGCAATATGTTCTCTTTTTTTCTTCTCCATATAAAGAGTAACTAACTAGTCCCATGCTAAATGCTGTTTCTTTTTGTTCCCCTCCCCTAGGCAGTTTAGTTGACAAGAAGGGAAAAATTCTTATTCCTGGAATACATGAAGCCGTGGAACCAGTTTCAAATGATGAGAAGGCAATTTATGACGCCATTGACTTTGATCTTGAGGAGTTTGCAAAAGATATTGGGGCCAATAAACTCCTACATGAATCAAAGGTACCGTGTCTTTATAAAAACTCTAGTTTCATAGACATTTGATATACCTGGTATTTTTGAGAAAAGACATAACCAGTGTAAATGCAAAATTTATATCCACTCCCCTCATGAGTGGAGAAGGAAAAAAAAAGATGGAGTCTTCATTTACCTGCTATGGGTAACAAAGTTGACTAAGACATCCTTTTGTGGATTATTACGTTTTGTATTGGTCTTTTTTTTACAGGAGCTGATATTGATGCACAGATGGAGATTCCCATCTCTTTCACTTCACGGCATTGAGGGAGCTTTCTCTGCTGGTGGGGCCAAAACTGTTATCCCTAGAAAAGTCATAGGCAAATTCTCTATTAGACTGGTGCCTCATATGACTCCAGATGAGGTGAAGAAACAGGTAGGACATTTTCTGACCTTAACAATGCACATACTTTGGGCAAAAACTGAAAATTCCGCTAGAGTGGCAGCTTCTTAAATGTCCTCTGTAATAAATTTGGCGCCTGCTCTAGCTTTAAGGCGGATTTACACTGCCTGATAATCGGGCAGATAATCGGGAACGTATGTTCCTGCGAATGCTCGTTCCTGACAATCTACCTGTCTAAATGTGCAGTCGATGAACGAGCAAAACCTTTGTTTATTCGAATGATCTTGTCATTCGTGCAGGCATACCAATCGTTTCTGGGCAGCAGATCGTGCTGTCTAAACAGCGATCTGCTGCCCAGAAACAATAGTTCTGTATGGGGACGAACGATCGCAATAGCAATCCCTTGTCCTAGTACTGTCTCCTTCCTTGAACGAGCAACCGACTGTCATGAAGAAAGGATTTGTGCAGCGTAAGCCTGTCTTTACACGGTATACATGTTAGAAGGTATTGGTAAAGGTGGGCCATTGTGTTTCTAGAGAAATGCGTTGGTCTTGTATGAATCAGATTAGCATTTATTTGCATTTCATATTTAAGGTGGAAGACTACTTAACCAAGCAGTTCACATCATTGGGCAGTCCTAACAAGTTTAAAGTTACAATGGGTCATGGAGGAAAACCATGGGTCGCAGACTTCAATCACCCTCACTACCTTGCTGGAAGGAAAGCCATGAAAACCGGTATGAGAACATGCAATGTGATGTGACTGTACTGAAACAGATGAATACAGTGATTGGGGGTCTATTTCCGTTATTTTAATTACTTTTTAGCTGGCTTTTCTATTTTGATAGCAACATCGGGTGGTGATCTTCTTGATTGTGCGTGTACACACTACAATTTTGCACTTGCATATACCACACACTGGTGAGGTTTCCTGTCGGGCTGCTCAGCCATGATGGCATATCGTAGGCAGGATCGCATCATTGCCATCTATTGTAGAGCTGTGTAATGTGTAGTGAGTCTCTGCCCCCTTATCTCCCTAAGCAGCTGTGCAAGTGGTGGCGACCAGTCCGGCTCATATTCTAGGATTCCAGGATGCTTGCTGGAGGGCCCCTTTAACGCTATCACACACTTTTATATATTGCAAGCTAGGCTCATCTAGCAAATGGGACAGCAACAGATGTTGAGTATGGTACATCCTCATCTGTTCAGAACTTATACTTCTCAAAAAGCAAACACCTACCCGTGTACCCAGTACAATTTATTTATAATTTTTTCCAGGGCCCCTTTAAGCTCCCAGTCCGCCCCTGCTCAGGGCTAAAGGAATATAGATGTAGGGTTGTGGTTTAACTGCCAGATGTAGTGTTGGTATCTTGTACACATGTAGGTGTTTGCTTTCTGTGGAGTATAAGTTTGGAACAGATAAGGGTGTACTGTATTCAACATCTGTAGTGGTTCCACTTACTAGGAGGACTACCCCTGTAATTCTGCATTTTCCACCTCCTGTGAAGAGCTATCGGTACAGGGAGGAGGCGTTATCAGTGACTGGCAGCTACCTCTTATGCACACAATGCTATCGGTCACTAATAACATTTCCCTCTGTACCAGTAACTGTTCACAGAAGATGGAAAAAGCATCGGGCAATCAGTGGCAGTATTACACTGCAAGATGATCGCTGTTCATGGGAACGCTCATTAGTGATTATCTACCGAAAAATCTGGCAGTGTAATACAGGCTTTACTGACTCTTTTGCCACAAAACTATATATCGGCTTCTCCTGCTCTATAACGTGCCGTCTACAGATTGCATTAACGTTTGTGGTGACAGGTCCTTTTTAAGAAGGTGCTTTGTGCTCTGCTCCTGAACCACCTGCTCCAAACGTGGTAAAGAATACAGAGATACTCAGGTTAATAGCAGTCACCACAATAGAAATGTATTAAACCCTAGAGAAAAATACACTTTAAACCACTTGGTGTATATGTATTCAATCTATTCAGGGGGTTACAAAGCCAAAAAGAGGGGGTGGTATTGCTAGTGTCCTGATTATGTTTGTTTGTTTTTTATTTATTTTTTACTGAGGCCCCATTCACACAACCGTATTTTTGGTCCGCATCCTATCCACATTTTTTTGCAGCTTGGATATGGACCAATTTGTTTCATTGGGTCTGCAAAAAATGCGGACAGCACTCAGTGTGCTGTCCGTTCCGCAGTCCCACCGAATAGATAGAACATGTCCTGTTGTCTGTTTTGCAGACAAGTATAGACATTTTTACAATGGATCCGCAAAAAAATAAAAAAAAATAATGCAACACTGACATATGTATTTGTGGACCCGCAAAATACATACGGTTGTGTGAATGAACCCATGTACTAGTTTTCCAGGACTTCAATGTTACCTCTGCTGAAATGTCTCTTTTGGTATTTACTTGCGTTCTCCATGTAATAATTATTCTGGGGCATCTATTCTTACAACTCTGTGTACTATTCCTTTCTTATTCCTGCTAGAAGTTATAAATGAATTACTAGCAGTTTGCAATAAAGGTCCAGATGGGCGCTACCAGTGGAGGATGTGTACCTGCACAGTCTGACACTGGCAGCACTGATTGGACAATGTGCAGAGACAGCCCCAATTGGTAACGCCCATCTGGACCTTCATTTCAAACTGCTAGCAATTCATTCAAAACTTCTAGAAGGAATAGCTTAAATGGTACAATGCCGAGTCATAAGAATACATGGCGGGAGAGATTACAATTCCTTTTTAAGATGGTGCTTTGAGGTGTTGTGTGTCTTTTTGCTGTGCTAAATGATTGTGTATAGCATGGATGGGATGTATATACACTGCACTGGTCTTATGACAGATTTGATTACTGGCCTATGGCTGTGAGTAAACTTTATTTTGCTGAGGAATTTGAAGTGCTGCTTCCTTTACCCTTTGAGGAAATCGGGATGATTGAGTCGGATCCCTTGAAGCTTTGCACCTATCTATTTAGGATCCTTGTTCAGAGTGCAACTCTAATGATTACGTTGCACTTGCATATAACATCTGTATGCTGTATCCTGTACAGTGTTTAATGTGGAACCAGACCTGACCAGAGAAGGTGGAAGCATTCCTGTGACTCTAACCTTCCAAGAAGCAACTGGAAAGAATGTTATGTTGCTGCCGGTCGGCGCTGCAGATGATGGGGCACATTCCCAAAATGAAAAACTTAACAGGTAAGGACTGTTGTCTTGAGTGTATTGTGGGATTTCCCATTTCCTTATTTTAAAGGCCCCCTACAATACTAACCATTTTGCACATTTTCCTAAGACTTTTCCTCCTGTCTGGCGAGGGTGTGCGGCTTTGCTATTAAGGGTATGACCTAAAATTTTGGTGCATTTTTGGCATAAAACTCCACCAACTTATATGTGACGTAAACTTACATTAGACAGTATTATGGAGCGTGGACAAAATTCTAGCATTAATCTGGCAAAGGATTTACGATACAAATGTTATAAATGTCTATGTGCGAGGAAGGTAAATGTATCTAACATTAAGACTATGATTCGTATTCTTAGTACGACACTATTCGTAAATCTTCCCAATACGTACGAAGGTCTGTCACCATTTCCCGACTATTGGTAGCATTCTCCCCCGCTATTTGGGAATACAGCACTTTTTCCTCAGCCAGTAGGTCAGTCTTTACATATGACCCAGGATGTGTTATTGTTGATTGTCTCTGCACTTTTAAGTTTTGGTCTGTCGGCTGTTCAAACCACCCCCCCCTTAGGGCAGCTTCAGTACATGTTCCAGCAGCTCTGTCTGATCTGAACATTTCTAACTTCATTCATTGCATTCCAGGTTCAACTATATCCAAGGCGTGAAACTTCTGGGAGCATACCTGTCCGAAGTATCTAAGCTGGACTAATTCTGCAATACATCATCATGTTACAGATGAAAATAACTAAAAGGCAACCTAAAAGTGTACATTTTCTGTATTCCAAAACTAACCAAGGCAACAGTTTCCAAGTCAGTCCTTTGTCAAAGAATGGGCTGCATATCTAGTATGATGATATTTAGATAGGACCCTGTACAAGAACACTCTGTGCTCCGAATAAAGTATTTTCAGGCCTCAGAGATCAGTACGCAGAGGAGAAAAATACTGTCTGTTATATATTAAAATGCCTGGGGACCAGCTGTAATGGTATTGATTTGTGCCTAAAATTTATGAGGATCACAAGAAGCCAATGATTCACTAAGAACCTCATAACAAACTAAATTCTGCTACATCCACCTTGTGTATTCAGTTTACACTTAGATAGTTGGCCTCGTGGTGTTTTTCGGCCTGCACGTTCTGTACATACCACCCATGTATATGATGCTGTGCACTCCCGTGTGCACGATGTATGCCGCTCCGGAACATATGGCCCGCTCACGGATCTTATGTCTCAGAGGGCATACGGTCGTGTGCATGAGCCCTTAAAGTTAGGTTTCGGACTGCTGTTCTTTCAGGCTCCCCTAGATGGACTGCTCAAAGGTAAATGGAACTAGTAGCCAACAACAAAGTTGCTAAAAAAAAAAATGCCGGTCTTTTAAGCTCTGCTGTTGGGAAAGCCACGGAACTCCACAAACCACCCACTTTAGAGTAAACTTGCATAAACTCTACCCTTTCATGTAACCTGAAGAACTCATGCTTAAAAAGATGAGATTCTATATAACCTTGAACCATGATCTCTACAACAACAAAAAAAGTATGGGAATTCTAACCAGTTTCTGTTCTAAGGATGGGGTTAATTATTACATCTATCAAACCATTTGTTACCATAATATATCAGGAGGTGTAACACCAGAGCTTACAACTTTAAGAGGTTTCCACGTGGGGCAACAAGATAAAAAAAAAAAAAATGGGGGTGGTGTCTCATATTGAGAGACTGGAAAAAGACAATCTTAGAAGTAATCCTATTGGTGTATACCGTGAATGCATCAAATGGCCATGACATTGACTATTTTGTGACTGACATAAGGAGCGAGATAGTGAACAGTCATTTCTTGATGATAATGTGTTGGAAGCAGGAAAATGGGTGAATATAAGCATCTGAGCAGTTTAGCAAACGGTCAGAACATCTCTAGAATGGCAGCTTTTTGGGGTTAGTACATACCAAAAGTGATGCAAGAAAGGACAATCAGTGACCTAGTGACAGGGTCATAGGTGCCCAAGGCTCAGTGATTTATATATTATTTCTCCTGCTGGAGGTCACCATGTTCTTTTTATTTCACCAATCGTATAGACCTCAAACACAATAAAAGATGAGTACAACAAATAAAAACCCAACCTGAGGATCAAGGAGATGAGGACAAAAAGGAGGTGGCTTTTATCCTCTAAGCCTAAGGCAAGTATGTACAACCTGCGCCCTCCAGCTTTTGCAAAACTACAACTCCCAACATGTCCTGATAGCTGTGGGCCACAGGTTGGGCATCCCTGCTCTAAGGATACAGGTGTTGCAGAACTAAAAGGTGACAAAAACTATTGAAAAAGTTGATTACATTTTCTTGCCCTCTGGTCAGAAGAGGGCTATAGCACCAATTGCTGAAAAGGGTAATGCTCAATGATTGAAAGGTGTTAGAAAACATGCTGCATTGCTGAGACGAATCACTGGATCAAGTAAAGATCTGGTTCCCCTGGATTTATTTTATTTTAGTGTAGTTTATATCGCAAAATTTTGAAACTCATGCCAATAGTTTTAGGGATAACAATTAATGTACATTATTTATTTTAATGAAATATAAACTATCATAATCCTAGAGGGACATAATCTTTGCCTGATCTTCATAGCCATAGACTGATCAGCATCCCCATTCTGACCTCTGTCCACTGCTGAAAGCACCTATAATGGACACATCAGAACTGGACTGTGGAACTAATGGAAGAAGGTGGCCAAGTCTGATGAATAAGATTTCTTTTACATCATGTGAACAGCTGGGTGTGTGTTATTGACCTGGGCAAAATATTGCACTTTAAGGCACTATTGGGAAGAAGGCAAGCCCATGTAATGCTCTGGCAAAGTTCTACATGGAAACCTGTCCCGGCATTCATGTGAACATTAATTTGATACATAGCACCTATCTAACACCAGACCATGGTCACCCCTTTCTTGGCAACGATTTTACCTAATGGCAGTGGCAACGGTATAATGTGCCCTGCCACAACGCAAAATCTGATTGATTTGCACATGAACATGAAAAAGAGTTTAAAGGAGGATTTGTGAAGAGAGCTATACTTACCTGCTCCCCACTCCCCGATTCAGACTCTATGGCTCTTGAACTGGCTTCACCACATTCAGGTTCCCACCTTGCTGCACTGAAGGGTTTGTGTGTGCTGCTGCAGCCAATAACTGGCCTCTGGTGACAAGACCCAACAATGATGTGTCACTTAGGGAAAGTAACTGCTGAGGCTAGTCATTGGCTGCAGCAGTATAAATGTTGTAGTCCATGCAGGAAATTTACAGGTGGGACGGAAGTCTGTTGAAATCAGCCTGGAAGCCATGGATCCTGAACACAGCTCCAGGAAGCAGGTAAGTACAGTTCTTTTCACAGGTCCAGCTGGGTGATGAGGAAATAAAAAAAATCATGGACCACCCTGTTGGGCTCCATTCACACATCCGTAATTATGCAGAACGGAATTGCGGACCCATTTATTTCTATGGGGCCGCACTTCCGGGTCCGTAATTCCGATCCCGAAAAAAATAGAACATGTCCTATTCTTGTCCGCAATAGCGGACAAGAGTAGGCATATTCTATTAGTGCCGGTGATGTGCGGTCCGCAAAATGTGGAATGCACATTGCCGGTTTCCGTGTTTTGCAGATGTGTGAATGGCCCCTTAAGGTGATGAGTGGGCCTCCAAATTTCTCAAAAATCTCAGTTCAATTGGTTGTCTGTGGGTTGTTCTGGAAAAACAAGGGATCAATGGAGGACCCTTCTCAGAACTTAATATGCTGCTAGATACCAGAGAATGCTTGTGGCAGTTTAAAGAGTTGAAGAGCTATGGATGGATGGACCCTGACAAGAAGGTGGCCTTCAAACTCTCTAAGGAGACTGGCAAAACAGCAGATGGTGGAGCTGTGCTTGAGGAAGATCCTAGCAGGCTGTCATGCTAAAAGGATGGTTTGGAAGAGGAGATTGGGGTGGTCCTCTGGTTTGATAAGCACTGAGGGTTTGGGTTCCTTGAGGAGGAAACCAGGAATATGTAGATGAAGGTTCAGAATTTCACTTTTTTGGCAGATTTTCAATTTGTTCCAGTAACAAAGTAAGGGTTAACAGCCAAACAAAACTCAATATTTATTACCCTGATTCTGAAGTTTACAGAAACGCTCCATATGTGGTCGTAAACTGCTGTTCGGGCACATGGCAGGGCGCAGAAGAAGGGAACGCCATATGGTTTTTGGAGGGCATAATTCACTGGGATAAATTTAAGTTTCCATGTCACATTTGAAGACCCCCTGATGAACCCAATAGAGTAGAAACTCTAAAAAAAAAAAAGACCCCATTTTGGAAACTACAGGGTAAGGTGGCAGTTTTGTTGGTACTATTTTATGGTACATATGATTTTTGGTTGCTCTATATTACGCTTTTTGTGAGGCAAGGTAACAAGAAATAGCTTTTGGTGCCGTTTTTTATTTACAGTGTTCATCTGACAGGTTGATCATGTGGTATTATTATAGAGCAGGTTGTTACAGATACAATACCAAATATATTTTTTCCCCTCCCCCACGACAGCACCTTAGAGAGATGGCTCCGCCCCAGGACAGGAAACCTGCAGCATAAAAAAGGTGGAGCCGCTCTCCCACCTCAGTGAGGTTTCCTGTCCTGGTACGGGAGCCTGCAGTGTCGTCCTGACCTTGAAGTCCCGGTAGAAGCCGGAGGGTCGGGGCGGCAGTCGGTACCTGCCCGATTGTTCCCCGCAGGCGCGGGGATGAAGTTCCGGAGGCGGCCGGGCGTCTCACTGGATACAGGGCGGAAGGTGCTGGTCCCTCAGGCGAGGAGGACGGCGCCGGCGGTTGAAGAAGGCCAGAGGGCCTTACTGACTTGCAGACTCGCCAGACGCCGCCGGATGTGGATGCGGCGAACCGGAAGCGCCATGCGTTCCACGGCCGTGCACTTCCGGTCAGGTGACCGGAAGTTCGGCTTCCCGGTAGTTTTTAAACCCGGCTCCAGGCAGGTATGATAACTGGGTGGTTCTGGACGCCAAAGACGGATATCCAGAGGCCAGAAAGTGGACCAGAGGGGTTCCTGGACAAATTTGGCGTGGTGGGTCTGCAGAAGCAGTGATCTCTCAGGTGAGAGTAACACTTGGTGGCAGTTTATAATTAAGGCATTGTTGTATCAGTGCAGGTTGTTGCCCCCACTATGGACGAAGAGAGGAGGTCTGAAAGTGCGGATGTGGAGATCTTGCCACCGGTATTGTGAGTCCTATTCTCGGTTGTTAGAGAGATCTGGACTGTTCCTCAGTGTTGGGTGTGTTCCGTTTTTCTTAGACGGTGCCTAAGAAGGTGGCGGCAAAGAAAAAGAACAAAGAATGCCCTATCTGCAAATGCCCGTTGTCTTCTTCTTACACTAAAAAGCTCTGTCAGCAGTGCATTGAGAAGACGGTGGCTGAGGAGACTCCAAGTCTTCTGAAAGACCTGAAGTCAATCATGTCTGAAGTTAAAAATTCCCTGAGAAGTAGGAAGAGGAGAAAAGCAGTGAGGCAGGAGTCCGACGTCGAATCGGAGGATAGCGACTCTTTATCCAGGAACGAGGACTCTGATGATTCCTTTTCTTCGGAAGATAATATAAAAGAAGGAAAGTTCCTATTTCCTGCGGAAGATACGGACAAATTATTAAAAGTTATCCGATCTACCTTGGAGTTAGAAGATACCAGGGAGGATAGGTCGGTAGAGGATGTTATGTTTGAAGGCCTTAGGGAAAGGAAGCGTAGATGTTTCCCGGTCCATAGGTCTATCTCAGCAGTGATAGAAAAGGAATGGAAAAAAACGGATAAAAAGCCGTTCATTTCTAAAACCTTCAAACGGAAGTATCCATTCGAGGAGGAAGCGTCTACATCTTGGGACAAGGCCCCTAAGCTGGATGTAGCCATTTCCAAGATTTCTAAAAAATCCTCACTGCCCTTTGAGGACATGGGGTTCTTAAAAGACCCCTTAGATAAAAGAATTGACTCCTCCCTTAAGAATGCATGGGAGTCTTCTGCGGCTGCTTTCAGACCTAGTATAGCTGCCACGGTTGTTGCAAGGTCTATGTCGCTATGGTTGGAGAGGTTAGAAGGGCAGATTAGGGAAAAATGCCCTAGGGAGCAGTTATTGGCTTCAATTCCGACCTTCCAGAAAGCCGCGGATTTTATTGCAGATGCCGCGGTGGACTCGGTAAGGCTGGAAGCAAGGACCGCTTCCCTTTCTAATTCTGCACGACGTGCTTTGTGGCTGAAGAATTGGAAAGGGGGAGATCTGTCATCCAAGTTGAGGCTTTGTAGCATTCCCTGTGATGGCCAGTTTCTTTTCGGGTCAGAGCTTGACTCTTTACTCGAGAAGGCGGCAGATAGGAAGAAGAAGTTTCCCCAGGAATCTTTTACGCAGTTTAGACAATATAAGCGGCCCTTTCGGAACCCGTCAAGGTTCCAGAGTAAGAGGCAGATGGGGGACAAAGAACAGGGATCTAGGCCTAGATCAGGAAATAAGGGGTTTTTGTTTGGATCTGCCACAGGCCGTACATCAAAACAGGGTAAGCAATGACGCCATGATCCCAGTAGGAGGAAGGTTAAAGTTCTTTCTTCCTGCTTGGGAAAAGATGGCAGGAAAATGGTTAGTGTGTCTTCTGCGGGAGGGTCTAAGGTTGGAGTTCCTGAGTTGCCCCGCAGAAAGATTTGTGGTGTCAAGGTCTTCCCCCGTCATGCTGCAAGAAATAAAAAAATTGATAAGCAAGAAGGTGTTGATTCCTGTCCCAGAGTCAGAGCTAGGGAAAGGATTTTATTCCACCCTGTTTTTAGTAAAGAAACCGGATGGGTCATACCGGACCATCATAAATCTCAAATATCTGAACAAGTTCTTAAAAGCCAGAAAATTCAAGATGGAGACTATCAGATCAGCAATATATCTTTTATCTCCAGGGTGTCATATGGCGGTTCTGGATTTAAAAGATGCTTACCATCATATTCCGATCCATCCAGATCACCAGAGATTCCTCCGGGTGGCAGTGAGGACCGAGGTGGGACTTCTTCATTTTCAGTTCCAGGCTCTTCCCTTTGGCCTCTCCATGGCACCTCGGATCTTCACCAAGGTAGTGGCGGAGATGGCTTCCTTCATCAGAAGAGAGGACATCACGTTTTTGCCTTACCTGGACGACTTTTTGGTGGTAGCCCAGTCTCGGGAGGAGTGTGCCAGGTCTCTGGATCGGGTTATGGAGGTTCTTCGGTCTCTGGGTTGGCTGTTAAACATCCAAAAGTCCAGGTTGGAGCCGTCAACGAGCCAGGTTTTTCTGGGTCTGGTTCTGAATTCCAGGCTGGAGAGAACTTTTCTCACAGACGAGAAGGTAGCTGGGGTTCAGGGAAGAGTTCAGAGGGTTCAGTTAGAACGGAACCTGTCTATAAGAAAAGCTATGTCTCTGTTAGGAGTTCTAACATTCCCGCCAGTTACAGGTAGAGATCTTGGCTGCTACAAGACGGGCGGGGGCATCCCTGGAGTCAGTGATGAGCTTGTCAGAGGTGACTCTTTCTTCCCTAGATTGGTGGAAGGAGGTAGAAAATCTGAATCAGGGACTTCCCTGGGCCTTTCCGGAACCGGTGGTGGTTACTACAGACGCCAGCCCCTGGGGTTGGGGGGCTCATGTGGAGGATCGGATCTTTCAGGGAGAGTGGTCCCAGGGTCAGAAACAGTTTTCATCGAATCGGAAGGAGCTGAGGGCAGTTTTGCTGGCCTTGAGAGCGGTTCTTCCGATGATCCTGAACAGACATGTGAGGGTGATGTCCGACAATCGGACAGTGGTCTCATATCTCAATCGCCAGGGAGGGACCAGGTAAGATTCTTTACTGAGGGAGTCGAGATGGATATTCGAGGAGATAGAGGGGAGAGTGCTTCATCTCTCGGCCATTCATATCAGAGGGGTCGAGAATTCTCGAGCAGACTTTCTGAGTCGCCACAGACTGCGTCAGGGAGAGTGGTCTCTGAATCCCAAGATTTTTTCCCAGATAGTAAGATTATGGGGGTTACCTTCGGTAGATATGTTCGCCACAAGAGAGAACAGAAAGGTACAGGATTTTTTCTCCCTCAGTCCAGAGGAGTGCCCATCTGGGGTAGACGCCTTTCTCCAGAAATGGGATTTTCCACTAGGCTATGCCTTCCCTCCGCTTCAGCTGATTCCTCTGGTAGTAAGGAAGATCAGGTACGAAGGAGCCAGGGTGATCATGATAGCCCCCTTCTGGCCGAAGAGGGCGTGGTTTTCCCTGTTGAGAGCTATGTCAGTCTCGGATCCTTGGATCCTCCCAGAAATTCCAGATCTATTATCTCAGGGTCCCGTGTCCCACCCAGAAGTAGGGTCCCTACATCTTTCAGCATGGAATTTGAGAGGTCATTTTTAGCCAGTCAGGGATTCTCTGAGGAAGTAATTTCCACTTTGATGAAGAGTAGGAAGGAGGTAACAAATGTTATTTATGCTCGAGTATGGAGAAAGTTCCTGTCCTTTATAGGCACAGAAGTGGTTTCCTGGCTGTTGGAATTTTCCATAGTTCAGGTGTTGGAATTTTTACAGAGGGGATTGTCCCTCGGGTTAGCAAAAAGTACACTAAAGGTGCAGGTGTCAGCCTTATCAGTTCTGGGGAGAAGAAGTTTGGCCATGGACCCTTGGGTGGTTAGGTTTTTTAAGGCAGTGGATAGGATTACGCCAGTAGCAGGCCCTAGGTTTCCTCCCTGGGACCTTAACTTAGTACTTAATGCCCTTACCAGACATCCCTTTGAACCTCTGGCATCTTGCTCGGTCAAAATACTTTCCCTTAAGCTAGTTTTGCTGGTAGCTTTAACTTCAGCCAGAAGAGTTGGGGAGATTCAGGCCCTCTCTATTAACCCCCCTTTTATGTCCATCAGGGAGGACAGAGTGGTTCTTAGACCAGATCCTGGGTTTATGCCAAAGGTTCCTTCCAGGATTAATAGGGCTCAGGAGGTAGTTCTCCCAGCTTTCTTTTCAGAGCCTAAGGATGATAGAGAGAAGGAGTTACATTCTCTGGATGTCAGGAGGTGCATTTTGCAGTACCTGGAGGTGACTAAAGACTGGAGGAAGTCCTCTGCCTTGTTTGTTCTGTTCGGTGGGGCAAGAAAAGGTAATACTGCCTCTAAGGCTTCTATTGCCCGGTGGATTAGAGAAGCTATATCCTTGGCATATTCAGTAACCGGCGTGTCTCCCCCTATTTCTGTGAGGGCTCACTCCACGAGGGCGGTATCCACGTCTGTCACGAGGGTATCGAGAACCACGCCTGACTCCGTTATACCCGGGGTCAGGAAGTCGCAGCGGTTGGCTGCACGCTCTATTTAAGATAGGGCTGTTTTCCTTATGGTAGCTTTCTGGGTTTGCTTTGCAAACCCTTTTGGCTCACTCAGGGATCCGTAGCTCCTTCTCCTCAGCTGTTCCTTGTCCAGCACTCCCAAACCTCCTTATATTCCTCTCTCACACTTCTCTGGTTGCCAGAGATAGAGCTTCCTGCCTGGACATCTATCCTGACCCACTGGAGCTGTGTTGCTGCGTTCTCTGACTGTTGATTCAGAACGCTACCCTCCGGATCCCTGTTGGACCTTTGTGGACAGTTGTTGTCGTCCACCTGGGTGTTTGTGTTTGTCTGTGTTTGTCTGTCCTCTCCCTGGTGTTTCCCTCTTAGTGCAGTGGTGAGGACTAGCGATCCCACCGGCCCGTTCACTATCTAGGGCTCATTTCAGGGAAAGCCAGGGTTTAGGCACGTGATCGCCGCACGGGTGAGGAACCCGTCTAGGGACGTCAGGGCAGTCAGGTGCCAGCCGCAAGGTGAGTTAGGGGTCACCACCTTTCCCTCTCCCTTAGGCAGGGCTTTCCCTGTTTTCCTCCCTGTGCGTGACACCGGTCATTACAACGTCTTGGGCAGAGAGGGCTAGCGTATCTATTGAACAGATCTGTCGGGCAGCCACCTGGTCTTCTCCGTCCACCTTCTATAAGCACTATAGGCTTCAGCTTGATTCTATCTCTGACCTTCTTTTTGGCACTAAGGTTTTGAGTTCTGTCACCCACCCTAAGGATAATCTCTGAAATCTCTCTCTAAGGTGCTGTCGTGGGGGAGGGGAAAAATGATGATTACACTTACTGGTAATCGGATTTTCCTGACCCCACGACAGCACCTCTTTATTCCCTCCCTATTGGTGTAAGTCTGTGTGTTCACGGGTGTTGCAGAAAAGAAAAAAATAAATATATATATATATGTATATACAGTATGTAAATTAAACTAAAGTAAGGGGGAGTCCCTCTCATGCTCTGGAAACTCACTGAGGTGGGAGAGCGGCTCCACCTTTTTTATGCTGCAGGTTTCCTGTCCTGGGGCGGAGCCATCTCTCTAAGGTGCTGTCGTGGGGTCAGGAAAATCCGATTACCGGTAAGTGTAATCATCATTTTTCCCCTCCCCCACGACAGCACCTTAGAGAGAGATTTCAGAGATTATCCTTAGGGTGGGTGACATTTTTGGGTTGTTTGTTTCAGTTTTACATAATAAAGCATTTTTGAGAGCATTTCTCCATATTCTGAGAGCATTATTTTTTGGGTGATTGTCTTAGGTAGGGTCTCATTTTTTGCAGGATGAGATGACTTTGATTGGTATGATTTTTGGGGTGCATATGACTTTTTGATCACTTGGTATTATACTTTTTGTGGTGTAAGGTGACAAAAAAATTGCTTTTATTACACCGTTTTTTTTCATTTGTTTTTTAAGGTGTTCACCAGAGGGGTTAGGTCATGTGATATTTTTATAGAGCAGGTCGTTACGGACATGGCAATACCTAATATGTAAACTTTTTTTATTTATTTCAGTTTTACACAATAATATTTTTTAAAACAAAAAAAATACATGTTTTAGTGTCTCCATAGTCTGAGAGCCATAGTTTTTTATTTTTTTGGGCGATTGTCGTAGGTAGGGGCTCATTTTTGCGGGATTAGATGACAGTTTGGCACTATTTTGGGGTTCATATGACTTTTCAATCGCTTGCTATTATACTTTTTGTGATGTAAGGTGACCAAAAATGACTTTTTTGACACCGTTTTTATTTTACCTTTTTTACGTTGTTCACCTGAGGGGTTAGGTCATGTGGTATTTTTATATAGCAGGTTGTTACGGATGCGGTGATACCTAATATATCTACTTTTTAATTTTACATTTAACACAATAAAAGCATTTTTGAAACCAAAAAAATCATGTTTTAGTGTCTCCATAGTCTGAGAGCCATATTTATTTTATTTTTGGGGCGATTGTCTTAGGTGGGACTAATTTTTTGCAGGGATGAGTCGAGAGTTAGATTGGTACTATTTTGGGGGGCATATGCCTTTTTGATCACTTGGGATTGCACTTTTAGTGATGTAAAGTGACAAAAAAAAATAAAAAATTTAGCACAATTTTTATTTATTTTTTTCATGGTGTTCACCTGTTTTTTTTATTTTTTTTAATTAATTTTTTATAGAGCCGGTCGATACGGATGCAGCGATACCTAATATTTTTCTTTTTTACCTTTTTTTTTTTTTTTGTCCCACTCTGGGGGGTCTGATCCCCTTTACAATACTTCTGTTTTGTAATGCATTGGCTGTAAGTGTATTACAGAATGTAATACACTTACAGCTTCCTGTCTGTGAGATTTTTTTCTGCATACAAAAATACCAAATTTACCAGAAATTAGGAAAAATTTGCAAATTTCAAAGTTTTCGTTTTTCTACTTCGGTAATACATAGTAATATCCCCAAAAATTGTGATGACTTTACATTCCCCATATGTCTACTTCATAGTTTGTATCATTTTGGGAATGATATTTTATTTTTTGGGGATGTTACATAGCTTAGAAGTTTAGAAGCAAATTTCGAAATTTTTCAGAAATTTTCCAAATCCCACTTTTTATGGGCCAGTTCAGGTCTGAAGTCACTTTGTGAGGCTTATGTATTTGACCCCATTTTAGAATCTACACTTCTCAAGGTATTCAAAACTGATTTTACAAACTTTGTTAACTCTTTAGGTCTTCCACAAGACTTCGTGGCAAATGGACATAAAATTTAAGAATTGTAATTTTTTTGAAAATGTTTTAATATAATAATTTTTTTTAGGAACAAAGAAAGGGTTAACTGCCAAACAAAACGCAATATGGGTTGCCCTATGGTTTTTGCAAGGCAGATTTTGCAGGACTGGTTTTGTTTATACCATGTCCCATTTCAAGCCCCCCGTTTCACCCCTATAATAGAAATTTCAAAAAAGTTACTCCAAGACTCTTAAGAAAGTACACCCCTCAAGGTATTCAAAACTGGGTTTACAAACTTTGTTAACCCTTTAGGTGTTCCACAAGAGTTAATGGCAGATAGAGAAACAATTTATTAATTTCAATTTTTTGGACAATTTTCCATTTTAACCAATTTTTCCCAGTAAAAAAAAGTAAGGGTTAACTGCCAAACAAAACTCAATATGGTTTGCCCTGATTCTGTAGTTTGCAAAACACCCCATATGTGATCCTAAACTACTGTTTTGCCAAACGGGAGGACATAGAAGGAGGGGAACGCAATATGGGTTTTGGAAGGCAGAATTTTCAGGACTGGTTTTGTTGATACCATGTCCCATTTCAAGCCCCCTGATGCACCCCTAGAATAGAAACTCCAAAAAAGTGACTCCATCTAAGAAAGTACACCCCTCAAGGTATTCAAAAGTGGGTTTACAAACTTTGTTAACCCTTTAGGTGTTCCACAAAAGTTAATAGCAGATAGAGAAACAATTTTGGAATTTCATATTTTTTTGCAAATTTTCCATTTTAACCCTTACTTTATTACTGGAAAAAAATGGGTTAACAGCCAAACAAAACTCAATATGGGTTCCCCTGATTCTGTAGTTTGCAGAAACACCCCATATGTGCTCCTAAACTACTATTTGGCTAAACGACAGGACATAGAAGAAGGGGAACGCCATATGGTTTTTGGAAGGCAGATTTTGCTGGACTGTTTTTTTTTTTTTTACACCATGTCCCATTTAAAGCCCCCTGATGCACCCCTAGAGTAGAAACTCCATAAAAGTGACCCCATCTAGGAAACTACGGGATAAGGTGGTTGTTGTTTTGGGACTATTTTAGGGCAAATATAATTTTTGGTTGCTCTATATTATACTATTTTGAGGCAAGGTAACAAAAAAAATTAAATTCTAAAATTGTTTCTACATTCGAATATTTAGGATTAACAAAGTTTGTAAAGTAACTTTTAAATACCTTGAGGGGTGTAGTTTCTTAGATGGGGTCACTTATTGGGAGTTTCTAGTCTAGGCTACATCAGGGGGAGCTTCTAATAGGACATGGTGTAAATAAACCAGTCCATCAAAATCTGCCGTCCAGAAACCATATGGCGTTCCCTTCGTTCTATGCCCTGCCGTGTGGCTATATAGCCATTTACGACCACACATGGGGTGTTTCTGCAAACTACAGAATCAGGGCAATAAATATTTAGTTTTGTTTGGCTGTTAACCCTTGCTTTATTACCGGAAAAAAAGGATTCCAATGGAAATTTTGCCAAAAAATGGGTGTTTTGGCACCGTTTTTATTTTTTTTTATTTTATATTTTTAACGCTGTTCATCCGAGGGGTTTGGTCAAATGTTATTTTTTATAGGGCAGATTCTTATGGACGCGGCGATACCTAATATGTGTACATTTAAAAATGTATTTTGATTTTACACTATATTATCATTTTAGGAACAAAAAAAAAATATTTTTGTATCTCCATAGCCTGGGAGCTACATTTTTTTTTTTTTTGGGCGACTATCTAATGTGGGGCTTCATTTTTTGCGGGATGAGATGGCGGTTTAATTGGCACTAATTGGGGGTGCATATGACATTTTGATTGCTCGCTATTACACTTTTTGTGATAGGTGACAAAAAATTGCTTTTTTTTTTTTTTTTTTTTTAAATGCTGTTCATCCGGAGGTGGGGGGTTACATGTTATTTTTTATATAGAAGATTTTATGGACGCGGCGATGCCCAATATGTATGGCTCTAAGACTTTGGAGACACTAAGCAGGCATCCTCAAACTGCTGCCCTCCAGATGTAAAACTACAATTCCCACCATGCCCTGCTGATGGCTGTAGGTTGTCTGGGCATGCTGGGAGCTATAGTTTTACAACATCTGGAGGGCCGCAGTTTGAGGATGCCTGCACTAAAACTAATATTTTTGGGAAAGAAAATGGTTCCGTGTCTCCAAAGTCTGGGAGCCATAGTTTTTTTTATGTTCTCTAGGGGACTGTTGGGGATTATAAAAATGTAGTACTCCATGGAAGGGTGATACTCCCTGAAGCAATCAATAACGCAGAGGCCCGGATGATCGGGGCAAGTGTCACATTGAGTGGTGGTGTCCTTCCGTATCCCCCTCTTGTGACACACTCTGCATCTTTTTTGGGTTCGTCCCTTCTTTCCAGTATGGGGGACCACACCTGGAAAATGTTGGCCAGGGATGATCCGAGCGCCTCCAATTCCCTAAGGTACTCCGGCTTGCTCTTTCCCGGTCTAAAAAATAAATAAAATCTGGTCCTTGAGGACTGCCTCATAGAATTGGAGAAATGTCCCCTGTGCTGCCAGTGCTTCGGAATAGTACAAAGGAGTTGTACAAGGCAACCTGTACCAAGTAGACCGCAACTTTTTTGTACCATGCCTGGGTTTTGCGCATGGCATTATATGGCTTGAGGACTTGATCAGAGAGATCAACTCCTCCCATATACCGATTGTAGTCAACGATACAATCGGGCTTGAGGACCGTTGCCGTGGTACCTCGCACAGAGACGGGGGTGGTGCTGTTACCGTGGATTGTGGACAGTACAAGGACATCCCTCTTGTCCTTATATCTAAACAGCAACAGGTTTCCACTGGTACCTGGAGGGGGTGGGCAGGGAGGCCGCGCAGATTTTTCCTGCATGGTCCCACAAGCGAACATGGATCTGGCAGCAAGGGACCTGAACATGGGAATGCTAGTATAAAAGTTATCCACGTACAAGTGGTAATCCCTTATCTAGCAGTGGTGCATAAGGTCCCACACGAGTTTCCCGCTAACCCCCAGAGTGGGGGGACATTCTGGGGGTTGAATACGAGAATCTCGCCCCTCGTACACACGAAATTTGTAAGTGTACCCTGAGGTACTCACAAATTTTGTACAGCTTCACGCCATACCTCGCCCGCTTAGTGGGACTGTATTGGCGGAAACTGAGTCTCCCCTTGAACGCAACGAGAGACTCATCAACCGCGACCTCCCTTCCAGGTACGTAGGCCTGTACAAATTTGGCCTCGAAGTGATCGATGACCGGCCGTATCTTATACAGACGGTCATGGGCAGGATCACCTCGGGGGGGACATGCTGCATTATCTGAATAATGCAGACATTTCCGGATGGCCTCAAACCGGGGACGTGTCATGACCATACTGTAGAGTGGGGTCTGGTAGAGGACGTCCCCACTCCAGTATTGCCTGACACTGGGTTTTTGCACTAGACCCATGTGCAGCACGAGGCCCCAAAATGTCCTCATCTCGGCTGCACTTACCGGCGTCCAGACACCGGCCCTAGCCAAAAAGGAGCCTGGGTGCTGAGCAACGAACTGTTGGGCGTACAGATTCGCCTGCCTCCACCCTCAGATTCACAAATGGGTCACTGAAACCAGTGGGGAAGGGGGGGCTGGTGGTGGTGGTGGGGGGCAAGTGGCAGGGGGGGGTCTAGGGTCTCAAAGCTAGAAAATAATAAGTTTTCCTTAAGGACTCGGGGAAACATGCTGTACCGGTACGTCATGCGTCCCTAAGGGGTTAAGTTCTGATCAGCGGCAGGTGGTGATCGGAACTGGGTGCCTGCTCAAATCATTGACACCCCCTCTCAGGATCGGCTCTGATTGGCTGCAGGGGCGGGTGCTTTAAATTATTGCAGCACTCCTCTCCTCCTTTCTGTGTCCGGGCACGGATGAGAGAGGAGCGCTGCCTCGATCTTCTAACCCAGCACCCCCAGTTCTGACCCTCCACAGTGCCATCTGGCACTAAAAGGTATTTAGGGAAAGGTTAGGTTATGCAGGGATGTTCAGGGAAAGTTTAGTTGAAAAAAAATATATAGTTTTTGGTTGCATCACCCTAAACCCTGGGTGATCAGTGAGTTTGAGTTTATATTTTTATTTTTCACATTTTTTGGCCTTTAAAAAAAAAAAATAATTTTTTTTGTCTGTTAGGTTTAGGGTAAGTACACACACACACACACACACACACACACCCCCCCACACCCCTATGGCTCGCCGGATGTTCACAGCTGAGGAGGCATACACCCAGCTTGCCTCCGAGAGCCCCAGTGAGGACGAGGATGACCCCACTTTCCTTTTGTCATCCGCGTCCTCCTCATCATCTAGCGATGATGATGATCCCCCAAGGCGGCGGAGACGCCGCCAGGCGGAGCAAAGGGACCGCCATGCTAGGGACCCTGTGGCCCACACTAGTACGAGCAGCTCTGGGGCTCGTACTAGTTTTCTGGCCCACCAGTTAAGTCCACCGGAGCCCCCTACAGGTGAACTTGCATGGTGTGCCCCAGAGCATTTTGAGCCTGTGATTCCTGATTTTGTTGGCCAACCAGGAATCCAGATTCCCACAGTGGGCTTCACTGAATATGACTTTTAGTCTTTTTTTTTTTTCAGTGACCACTTTGTGAACCTGATGGTGGAGCAAATAAACCTGTACGCCCAACAGTTCATTGCTCAACACCTCTCCTTTTTGGCTAGGGCCGGTGGCTGGACTCCGGCCAGTGCAGCCGAGATGAGGACGTTTTGGGGCCTCGAGCTGCACATGGGCCTAGTAAAAAAACCTAGTGTCAGGCATTACTGGAGTGGGGACGTCCTCTACCAAACCCCACTTTACAGTACCACCATGACATGCTCCCGGTTTGAGGCCATCCGGAAATGCCTGCATTATGCAGATAATGCAGCATGTTCCCCCCCCTCCCCCAAATTTTTGCAGGCCTATGTACCTGGAAGGGAGGTCGCAGTTGATGAGTCTCTCATTGCTTTCAAGGGGAGACTCATTTTCCGCCAGTATGTTCCCTCTAAGCGGGCAACGTATGGCGTGAAGCTGTACAAAATTTGTGAGAGTACCTCAGGGTACACTTACAGGTTTCGTGTGTACGAGGGGAGAGATTCCCCCAGAATGTCGTCCCACTCTGGGTGTTAGCGGGAAACTTGTGTGGTACCTTATGCACCCACTGCTAGATAAGTGGATAACTTTTATACTAGTATCCTCTTGTTCCAGTCCCTCGCCGCCAGATCCACGTCCACTTGTAGGACCGTGCAGAAAAGTCAACACGGCCTCCCTAGCTGACCCCTTCAGGTACTTATCCCCAGGGGTGAGACCTGTGCCCTTACCAGTGGAAACCTGTTGCTGGTCAGTTATAAGGACAAGAGGAATGTCCTTGTACTGTCCACAATTCACGGTAACAGCATCACCCCTGTCCCTGTGCGAGGTACCACGGCAACGGTACTCAAGCCCGATTGTATCGTCGACTACAATCGGTATATGGGAGGAGTTGATCTCTCTGATCAAGTCCTTAAGCCATATAATGCCATGCGCAAAACCCAGGCATGGTACAAAAAAAGTTGCGGTCTACTTGGTACAGGTTGCCTTGTACAACTCTTTTGCGCTGTCCCGTAGCGGTGGCAATACAGGGAAATTCCTTCAGTTCTATGAGGCAGTCCTCAAGGCCCTGATCTTTTCTGACCGGGAATGAGCAGGCCGGAGTACATCGGGAACTGGAGGCGCCAGGTTCGTCCCTGGCCAACACTTTCCAGGTGTGGTCCCCCATACTTGAAGGAAGGGATGGACCCAAAAAAGGTGCAGAGCGTGTCACTAGGAGGGGGATACGGAAGGACACTACCACTCAGTGTGACATGTGCCCCGATCATCCGGGCCTCTGCATTATTGGTTGCTTCAGGCAGTACCACACTTCCATGGAGTACAAAATTTATATTCCCCTTCCCCAATTTAGCCACTGACAATCGGAATAAAAAACTATGGTTCTCAGACTTGAGACACTAAAACAAAAAAAGAATAATCTTTTTTCAAAAATATTATTTTGTAAAACTAAAATAAAAAATAAAAAACGTAGACATATTAGGTATCGCCGCGTCCATAAGAATCTGCTCTATAAAAATACCCCATGACCTAACCCCTCAGATGAACACAGTAAAAAAAAGTGCAACAAAGGTAATTATTGGTCACATTACATCACAAATAGTGCAATAGCAAGCGATCAAAAAGTAATATGCCCCCCAAAATAGTGCCAATAAAACCGTCCTCTCATCCCCCAAAAAATGAGCCTCTACCTAAGATAATCGTCTAAAAAAAGAAAAAAAAAAAAAAGATTATGGAGATACTAACATTATTTTGGGTTTATAAAAGGATAATATAGTGTAAAACCTAAATAAATTTTAAAAAAGTAGACATATTAGGTATCACCACGTCCGTAAGAATCTGCTCTATAAAAACACCCCATGACCTAACCCCTCAGATGAACACGGTCAAAAAAATAAAATAAAAACGGTGCCAAAACAGCTATTTTTAGGGAAATTTTCCATTTTAAACTGTTTTTTCCAATAACAAAGCAAGGGTTAACAGCCAAACAAAACTTAATATTTACTACCCTGATTGTGCAGTTTACAGAAACACCCCATATGTGGTTCTAAACTGCTGTATGACCAAACGGCAGGGCGCAGAAGGAAAGGAAAGCCGTATGGTTTCTGGAAGGCAGATTTTGACGGCCTTTTTTGGGCACAATATCCCATTTGAAGAACCCCTGATGCACCCCTAGAGTAGAAACTCCATAATAGTGACCCTATCTAAGAAACTATACCCCTTAAGGTATTCAAAACTGATTTTACTAACTTTATTAACCCTTTAAGTGTTCCTCAACAGTTTATGGCAAATTGAGATGAAATTTCAGAATTTCTATTTTTGGTAACCTTGCCTCACAGAAATGTAATATAGAGCAACCAAAAATCATATGTACCCTAAAAATAGTCCCAACAAAACAGCCACCTTATCCAGTAGTTTCCAAAATGGGGTCACTTTTATGGAGTTTCTACTATTGGGGTGCATCAGGGGGGCTTCAAATGGGACATGGTGTAAATAAACCAGTCCAGCAAAATCTGCCTTCCAAAAACCACATGGCGCACCTTTCCCTCTAAGCCCTACCGTGTGCCCGTACAGTACTTTACACCCACATATGGGGTGTTTATGCAAACTACAGAATCGGGGCAATAAATATTGAGTTTTGTTTGGCTGTTAACCCTTGCTTTATTACCGGAAAAAAGGATTCAAATGGAAATTTTGCCCAAAAATTTGTGTTTTGGCACCGTTTTTATTTAATATTTTTAACGCTGTTCATCCGAGGGGTTTGGTAAATTGTTATTTTTATAGCGACGACTTTTACGCACGCGACGATGCCCAATATGTATGGCTCTCAGACTTTGGAGACACTAAGCAGGCATCCTAAAAACTGCGGCCCTCCAGATGTTGTAAAACTACAATTCCCACCATGCCCTGCTGATGGCTGTAGGTTGTCTGGGCATGCTGGGAGTTATAGTTTTACAACATCTGGAGGGCCGCAGTTTGAGGATGCCTGCTCTAAAACTAATATTTTTTTGGGGGAAAAAAATTGTTTCCGTGTCTCCAAAGTCTGAGAGCCATAGTTTTTTATGTTCTCTAGTGGACTGTTGGGGATTATAAAAATGTAGTACTCCATGGAAGTGTGATACTCCCTGAAGCAATCGATAACGCAGAGGCCCGGATGATCGGGGCAAGTGTCACACTGAGTGGTGGTGTCCTTCCGTATCCCCCTCTTGTGACACACTCTGCATCTTTTTGGGTTCGTCCCTTCTTTCCAGTATGGGGGACCACACCTGGAAAGTGTTGACCAGGGACGATCCGGGCGCCTCCAGTTCCCGAGGTACTCTGGCCTGCTCTTTCCCGGTCCGAAAAGATCAGGGCCTTGAGGACTGCCTCATAGAACTGGGAACTCATAGAACTCATGTCCCTGTGCTGCCAGCGCTTCGGATAGTACAAAAGAGTTGTACATGGCAACCTGTACCAAGTAGACCGCAACTTTTTTGTACCATGCCCGGGTTTTGCGCATGGCATTATATGGCTTGAGGACTTGATCAGAGAGATCAACTCCTCCCATATACCGATTGTAGTCGACGATACAATCGGGCTTGAGGACCGTTGCCGCGGTACCTCGCACAGAGACAGGGGTGGTGCTGTTCCCATGGATTGTGGACAGCATAAGGACATCCCTCTTGTCCTTATACCTGACCAGCAACAGGTTTCCACTGGTAAGTGCACGGGTCTCACCCCTGGGGATAGGTACCTGGAGGGGGTGGGCAGGGAGGCCGCATTGATTTTTCCGCACGGTCCCACAAGCGAACGTGGATCTGGCGGCAAGGGACCTGAACAAGGGAATGCTGGTATAAAAGTTATCCACGTACAAGTGGTAACCGTTATCCAGCAGTGAGTACATAAGGTCCCACACGAGTTTCCCGCTAACACCCAGAGTGGGGGGACATTCTGGAGGTTGAATACGGGAATCTCGCCCCTCGTACACACGAAATTTGTAAGTGTACCCTGAGGTACTCTCACAAATTTTGTATAGCTTTACGCCATACCTCGCCCGCTTAGTGGGAATGTATTGGCAGGAAACTGAGTCTCCCCTTGAACGCAACGAGAGACTCATCAACCGCGGCCTCCCTTCCAGGTACGTAGGCCTCCATGAATTTGGCCCCAAAGTGATCGATGACCGGCCGTATCTTATACAGACGGTCATAGGCAGGATCATCTCGGGGGGGGGGGGGACATGCTGCATTATCGGAATAATGCAGACATTTCCGGATGGCCTCAAACCGGGGATGTGTCATGACCATACTGTACAGTGGGGTCTGGTATAGGACGTCCCCACTCCAGTATTGCCTGACTCTGGGTTTTTGGACTAGACCCATATGCAGCACGAGGCCCCAAAATGTCCTCATTTCGGCTGCACTGACCGGCGTCCAGCCACCGGGTCTAGCCAAAAATGAGCCTGGGTTTTGAGCGACAAACTGTTGGGCGTGCAGATTCGTCTGCTCCACCATCAGATTCACCAGTGGGTTACTGAAAAAAAAAACTAAAAAAGTAAATTTCAGTAAACCCCACTGTGGGAATCTGGATTCCAGGATTGCCAGCAAAATCCGGAATCTCAGGCTCAAAGTCCACTGGGGGACACCAGCTAAGTTCATCGGCAGGGGGTTTCGGTGGACCGGGAAACCAGTACGAACCCCAGGGCGGCTCGTACTAGGGTGGGCCACAGGTTTCCTAGCATGTGGGGCCCTTCGCTCAGCCGCCTTGGGGGCTCATCATCATCAGATGATGAGGAGGATGCGGATGACAAAAGGAACGTGGGGTCATCCTCATCCTCACTGGGGCTCTCAGAGTCGGAGGTGGGGGGTACGTGGCGGGGGGGGGGGGTCTGGGGTCTAAAAGATGGAACAAAGAAAGTTTAGGGTAAAAGTTCTTTTTTTTTTTTTTTTTTTCTAACTAACTTTTCCCTTCTTTCCCTGCCTAATGGTGCCTCTCCCTCACTGACCCTAACCTACCTGGATGGCGATGGGTGCAGGAGGGTGATGGATTACAATTAGGGGGACTCAGGAGCTGGTGCTGGACGGTGCTCCACGGTGTGGGTGCTGGACAGGAAGAGGAGGGGAGAGAGGAGCGCAGGAAGTTTGAATCTCGCGCCTCTCTCCCCTGCACCAATCAGCACCTTGGACAGCGGTGTTCAGCACCAGGGCCAGCACAGCCTCTTCAAATCTTCGTACTGCGATTGGTGGTGTATAATCACGCCACCGATCACAGTCTTTTTCCGGTTCATCCGGTCACCGGAGACCCGAATGGACAAGAAATGCAGAAAACCGCAGGTCTGAATTGACCTGCGGTTTTCAACGATTCGTCCGATACGGGGGGGGGGTCAAATGACTCCCCCTGCGTTGTTACGGGATGCCGGCTGAATGATTTCAGCCGGCATCCCGTTCCGAATTAACCCCCGCGGCGCCGGAATCGCGAATTAAAGCCATGACTTACCGGTACGTCATGGGTTCTTAAGGACTCGGGAAACATGCCATACCGGTACGTCATGCGTCCCTAAGGAATTAAGGTGAGTTAAATTATTTTTAATTTTTTTTAACCCCTTCAGCGCTATTTTACTCTATGCATTCTGTATTCAGAATGCTATTATTTTCCCTTATAACCATGTTATAAGGTGAAAATAATACAATCTTCAGAACATCAATCCCAAGCCCGAACTTCTGTGAAGAAGTTCGGGTTTGGGTACCAAACATGCTGCGATTTTTCTCACGCTCGTGCCAAACGCATTACAATGTTTTGCACTAGTGCGGAAAAATCGTGCGTGTTCTCGCAACGCACCCTCACATTTTTCCGCAACGGCCGTGTGAAAGAGGCCTAAGAGTTTCTGAATGAAAAGAAAGTGAGCTCAAAAGGAATTAAAACTTTCTGATGCCCTGTCAGTACAGTAGAATTTCTGTCCGTCACCCCTGATGAAGCCAGATTAGCTGGCGAAACTGTTGTGGGGACAGTCTCATGTTTTAGTGTCAGTTCCAGCTACAAGTAGCAATAGCAGAGCATGTCCTGGTGTTTGCACAGGGAATCCTCTATGTGCACCCCCGGCTCACATTCCAGCTAGGATACTAATGCTGCAGTACTGACAGGACATCAGAAAGTTTTAATTCCTTTTGAGCTCACTTTCTTTTCATTCAGAAACTCTTAGGCTCCTTTCACACTAGCGTTCGCTGGTCCGCTCGTGAGCTCCGTTTGAAGGAGCTCACGAGCGGACCCGAACGCAGCCGTCCAGCCCTGATGCAGTCTGAATGGAGCGGATCCGCTCAGACTGCATCAGTCTGGCGGCGTTCAGCCTCCGCTCCGCTCGCCTCCGCACGGACAGGCGGACAGCTGAACGCTGCTTGCAGCGTTCGGGTGTCCGCCTGGCCGTGCGGAGGCGTGCGGATCCGTCCAGACTTACAATGTAAGTCAATGGGGACGGATCCGTTTGAAGATGCCACAATATGGCTCAATCTTCAAGCGGATCCGTCCCCCATTGACTTTACATTGAAAGTCTGGACGGATCCGTCCCAGGCTATTTTCACACTTAGCTTTTTTTAGCTAATATAATGCAGACGGATCCGTTCTGAACGGAGCCTCCGTCTGCATTATTACGATCGGATCCGTTCAGAACGGATCCGATCGAACGCTAGTGTGAAAGAAGCCTTAGTAGACTTAATAAAAGTTAATTTTTAATATCTGGGACAAGTGAGGTTAATGTCCTAAAAAGGCCCGAATTGTTGGTTAATAGTAAACCCTTCCCAGATAGGGTCTTGTATTTTTGTTTAGTAAATGCCACCAAATGACGCAAAAATTGCATAACTAAATGCACCTGGTCAGGAAGTGGGGTAAAAGGCCTAGTCTTGGGCTAGTTGAAGGGATTCTCCAGAATATATATTTATTTAGCCCTCATATTCTTTAGGGATAAGGGAGCTTTTCATTTTCACTTACACTATTGTTAGCTCTACCCGCTGCCCTGTTGCAACAGGGTCTTGGCAGCTCCTTGACTCACCAATCAGCCTGCCAGAGGTTACTTTAGAATAACATATACCCTGTCACAGGACTGAAAGTGGATCCTACTGTTTGTTTACTCCTCCACTCATATTAATCTGAATAACATCACTATTCCTATGTACTTTGGTGTATAAATATATGATTCTTCAGATACAGCCTGCCAGAGAGTACTTTAGAAAAACATATACCCCTGTCAGAGGACTGAAGTTCACCGAAAGTGGATCCTACAACGTATTTACTCTAAACATTCCAGTGTTATGTTCATTATTGCACAATCAATGGGGGTCATTTATGAATATTTTTACACCATCTTTTCCCATGTAAAACGCAATTGTGCGGACCCATTCATTTCAAAGGGGCCGCAAAAGATGCGGAAAGCACACGCCGTGTGCTGTCTGCATCCTTTGTTCCGTTCCGAGGCCCCGCAAAAAATATAGAGCATGTCCTATTCTTGTCCGCGGCACTGGCACTTACAGGGGATAGGGTATCAAAATCTTGGAATACCCCTTTAAGCAAGCTTTCGATGGTTTCTACAGATGAAACCACTGCAACAATCTGATGATAATGGTTTCATCTGTTGAAAATAAAATGCAACAAAAGCCATAAAATGATGCAAAAATTAGATAACTGAACAGCAAAAAAAAGTTTTGCCTTTCAAATAAGCATGTACTTTAAAAAAAAAAACAATATGCACCTGGTCAGGAAGTGGGGTAGAAGGCCTAGTCTTGGGCTAGTTGAAGGGATTCTCCAGAATGTATATTTATTTAGCCCTTATATTCTTTAGGGATAAGGAAGTTTTTCAGTCTCACTTACACTCTTTTTGGCTCTACCCGCTGCCCTGTTGCAACAGGGTCTTGGCAGCTCCTTGACTCACCAATCAGCCTGCCAGAGGTTACTTTAGAATATCATATACCCCCGTCACAGGACTGAAGTTCCCAGAATAAAGTGAATCCTACAACGTATTAACTCTAAACATTCCTGAGTGTTATGTTCATTATTGCACAATCAATGGGGGTCATTTATGAATATTTTTACACCATCTTTTCCCATGTCAAACGCTGACCTTTGTAAATGTCCCGCAATATGTTCATGTTTTTGTTTATCCCCTTAATGTCCATATTTGGGGCTTCCACAACCAAGCTGTATTCTAAGAGCCATGATAGTCTTTTCATTTTTGCATCAATGTAATTGTATTAGCGCTTGACCCATCGTAGCCTTTATTGGCACTGTTTTGGGATACCGATATAGTTTTTCAAGTTGAGTATCTTTGAGCAATGAAAACATGTTTTATAAAAAACAAAAACAACAATCATTTTTGTGTCTTCCCATTCTCAATGCCTTCCTTATTTTTCCATGCTATTTTAATTTTTTATTTTTTCTTAAAACCATGCACCAGGTGTCGTTATTGGCCATGGGATCTATGGTGTTAAACATCCAGTATCAGAGGTTTCTCTGGTCTCACACGTTATAGTAGAAGCTCTGCTGGTAACTGTATGGGCAAGACACCTATGCCCATTTGGTCATCATGACATATCCATACATCGTGGACCCTTCCGGCACTCAGTGACGTACAGTTATGTCATGGCGCATTAAAGGGTTCACTGCATTCTCTTTAACTTTATGTACCGTTAAAATAAACATCAAATATGACGTCTACATAACTTTCCTACTTCTACAACTGACTGTATTGTATGCTGTAATATACTCAGAGCATCACAGTAAACTTTCCCCCTTTTTTCTTTAACCTTACCAGGATTGTTCTGTAATCTGAACAAACCTCACTCCCCTTCCTAAAACTAACAGGGGGCTGAGATATTCAGAGTGACTGAAGGCATGTTCAGATGTGTCCAGCCAATCATGGCTGGGTCACGCTCTGGGAGGGTCAGAAGAAGCTGCCTAATATGCCAGACACTGCAGTGGTAACACAGAGCTCCATTCATGTCAGTGATCTGCGGGCAGGCAGTGGTGAAGGTAACATCTGCTCAACCTTTACATTAGCTTTACAATGACTGGGTTTGTGGAGCTCCTCTCTGCATGGTTGCTTGGAGCTGGGGTCAATAATGTGCTGTGAATGTTAAGAACCTAGTTAGATAAGGATTACCCTTTAGTACTTTAGTTGTATGAATGGCTAACATGACATAAGTTGATAACATTTAGTATGTGTATCATTAACCCCTTCCTGACACTGTGATTTTCCATTTTATTTTCTCCTTTAGGAGCCTGAACATTTTTATTTTCCTTTTTTTTTTCATATTCTTTTTTTTTTTCCATTTTCAAATCAGGGCTTTTTTTTTTCACAACAAATAGTTATTTTAAACAGCACAATTTTATATTACATACAATGTAATGGGGAGTTGGGAAACAATACTACTTGGGGTGGCATGCCACCATTGTTTTATTGGTTTTGTTGGTATTTCTTGATCATTTTACTGTATATCTGTGATTTATTTTCTCCATTTCCATACATCTAATTTTTATTCTGTCATGCCAGGCGCTGAGTGGTTAAGTACTATACGGTATATTTAGCTGGAGACCAGGCTTTATTGGAAGCACTGGAGAAATTCGACACTGTTGCTTTAAGGAAAACTACACAATTAGAAATGCCAGGGAAAATGGTGGAACCCACACTCCTGTATTACACGGTCCATATGGTAAGGATTTACAGCTTTGCTGTAAATTATATGCACCATGTATCAGCCATTATATTAAAGCCACTGACAGGCGAAGTGAATGATCTTGTAAAAATAGCACTGTCAAAGGTTAGGATATATTAGACAAGTAAGCAGCCAGTTCTTGAAGTTGATGTGTTCGAAAATAGTCAAATGGAAGGATCTGTTTGACTTTGACAAGAGCCAAATTGTCATGGCTACTGAACGGGATCAGAGCTTCTCCAAAACAGCAAATCTTGTGGAGTATTTTGGCTGTGCAGTTGTTAGTGCCTACCAAAAATGGTCCAAGGAAGGACTGATGAACTAACAAAAAGGTCATGGTTGCCCAAGGCTGGGGCAAACATACAAGTCATTGGGCCCCATAGTAAGAATCCCTTCCACTACCCATTTCTAGCTCCTCCCTTTGCTTCATGAACTGTGCTTGCTGCTGCGAGTTATATGGTGTGTTCTGTCTTCATACAGGTTCACACAGTGTGAAGTCTGACATTCTGCATAAACCATTCCTGTCTTCCAAATAAGAGGATTGTTCTTTGTAGTCTAACTTGTTTATTGGCAAAACAGGAGTATTTTATTGATTGGTAAAACTATAAGAATACAAATAACATGTATAACGTATAGAATAGCATGTACAGTAACATTTGCATAACACTAAAGCACATGGTAAAATGGCTGCCTATACATAGGATTGCATGGCTAGCTAACAGTAATAACTCCCTGAATAACAATTACAACTAGCTGAACAGCTCTGCATAACATAATGTCCCTGAAACAAGGTAGATCTCTCACCAGATATGCTTCTACAAGGATGGGAGTTTAAGAAGGAGACATGCATAGGACAGCTCTGAACTGTGTCCTGGAGACTGGAGACTTCTCTTTCCCAGGATGCGTTACACTCCCACAATGCTTTGCACCATCCACAATGCAGCAGTCTTTGTAACAGGAAAAACAAAGTGGAATACAACTCAACACCGCTAGATGGTGCTATATTCACACTAATCACTACAGAAATACCAAGGCTTTGGCAGACATGATCTATAATCATTTTCCCTAACCCTGCTGGGCAGAACATAGTGTGCTGTCAGGCAGTGGAGTACACAGGGAAGTAAGGGCCCCAAAGCAAGGATCAAACCAGGCCCCCCACACAGGACAGAAGGGTTTCCGCCTAAACACTTTTCAATGAACCTTGGGCCATTTCTCCCACTGCCTCATTTACTAAAAATTGTTCCTTTAGAGGGTAAAGTCCTGACCAAGTTTTTAGACCAAGTAGAAGAGGGGATGATCCCAACTGGGCCCCCTCTTGCCCTGGGCCCCATAGCAGTCGCATGGTCTGCCGCTATGGTAGTTACGCCCCTGCTGTCAGGGCTGGACTGGGATTACAAAACAGAGCTAGCACACAAACCCCACCAGCCCACATATGATATTGCATAAAAATAATGGTGTGTAATGCACACTGCGGAGGTGAATTTTGCTGTACTTAGTCATGACCCTATGTAAACCATCAATACAAGAAAGGAAATAAAAATGGAACAAAAAAATACCTAATCACATGGTCAGGGATATACGTTGTCCTCCCCAACAACAACATATACCATGATACAGCTCAAAATACCTCCCTAGCTGTGATGATTGCAGCTGCACCTTCCTAACCTGGGAACTACACTATTCTCTGTGCAGTTTCTTAACTAGATGGTGCAGGACCTGTGATAATGGCATCACAGTTTTTTTTTAGCTTTCTCAGCCTCCGGACTGCAGTGATGATGCAAGGTTATGATCATCAGTGCAGTTGCTGTTTAATCTTGTCAGGCAGCCCCCTGACAGGGATTCTGGATGGGAGCCTGTATGAAATGTAATTAGTGGGTGATGCCTTTTGTCCACAGTGGAGCCCCCCTCCCTCACAGGCCCCATGGCAGCTGTGTGGTTTGCCTTCATTGGAGGTACGCCACTGCCCAAGGCTCACTAATGAGAATGTGCAGTGAAGACTAGCCTGTATGGTCCAGTCCCACATAAGACCTATTGTAGCACAAACTTGCTGAAAAAGTAATGCTTTCAGTGCAGACTGGATGGTATTGGTTGGCACCCTGGCAGTGGAATAATAAAGGAGTCCATCTTATTGGTATTAAATTACATATCTTAGTTTATGGATGATGTAGGAATAAGTAAATTTAGGAATAAATAAATATAGCTGACGCTGACACAGAATAAGTCTCCCTACCCTGTCCATCTCCAATATTCTTATATTAATCATTTTCAGCAACATTTTCCCTAGCACATAAGCACCTGCCACTAGTGTTGATCGAGCACCAAAGTGCTCGGGTGCTCTGGTGCACGATGTAGAACACTTAGGGATGTTCGGGTGCTCTACAGAGTACCCAAGCACAATGTAAGTCAATGGGAGAACCCGAGCATTAAACCAAGCACCTGGTGATACACCAAATGGAAAAGTATTTAGGAAAACTAGAGGAATGGTCAAACATCTGGCAACTAAAATTTAATGTTGATAAGTGCAAGATAATGCACCTGGGATGTAAAAACCCAAGAGCAGAATATAAAATCAGTGATAAAGTCCTAACCTCAGTATCTGAGGAAAGGGATTTAGGGGTCATTATTTCAGAAGACTTAAAAGTAGGCAGACAATGTCATAGAGCAGCAGGAAATGCTAGCAGAATGCTTGGGCGTATAGGGAGAGGCATTACCAGTAGAAAGATGGAGGCGCTCATGCCGCCCTACAGAGCACTAGTGAGACCTCATTTGGAGTATTGTGCTTAGTACTGGAGACTATAGTGGAGACTATATCTCCAGAAGGATATTGATACTTCGGAGAGAGTTCAGAGAAGAGCTACTAAACTGGTACATGGATTGCAGGATAAAACTTACCAGGAAAGATTAAAGCAGTGGTCCTCAACTCAAGCCCTCAGGGCCCACCTACCAGTCAGGTTTTCCTTAGTATTGAGCAGCTGATATAATTGGTGTGCATCCATCAGGATTTACCACAGGTATTCATTCTGTGGGATACTCCTAAATCCCAACCGGCAAGTGGGCCCCCTGACGACTGCAGTTGGGGAACCCTGGATTAAAGGACCTTAACATGTATAGCTTGGAAGAAAGACGAGACAGAGGGGATATGATAGAAACTTTTTCATACATAAAGGGAATCAACAAGGTAAAAGAGGAGAGAATATTTAAAAGAAAAACTGCTACAAGAGGACATAGTTTTAAATTAGAGGGGCAAAGGTTTAAAAGTAATATAAGGAAGTATTACTTTACTGAGAGAGTAGTGGATGCTTGGAATAGCCTTCCTGCAGAAGTGGTAGCTGCAAATACAGTAAAGGAGTTTAAGCATGCATGGGATAGGCATAAGGCTATCCTTCATATAAGATAGGGCCAAGGGCTATTCATAGTGTTCAGTATATTGGGCAGACTAGATGGGCCAAATGGTTCTCATCTGCCGACACATTCTATGTTTCTATGTTATGTTTCTAAGGCAACTTTGAGGCTTACCAGTTCTCAGTCAGATGAGAGATGGGCTTGAATGTCTCATTGCACACAAGGCTGCCATTGTAAGGTATGCTGACTACCTGTCTTATGGATAGAATGTTGGCTTTTGGCATACAGCCTTTGTGTGATTATATGTTGTCTATTGTTTGTTATTGGTAATGATATAGCATCTATAAAAATAAATTATCAATAGTAGGTAAAATAATACTTATAATACGTTTACTAATGATAGGAAAAATAAAAACTATAAAAAAAAGGTATAGAAGATTTATAGCATAATAAGGATTAGCGATTTTGCGAATTCTCAAAGTGCTGATATTCGCAATTAAATTCACGATTAAAATATTCTCGCCCGAGCACACGATGTGCCGAGCATTGCGGTGCTCGAGTCAAAACGGTGTTCGGCCGAGCATGCTCGCCCAACACTACTTGCTACGTCTCTCCCTATGCTCAGCTCACAGGACAATGGTGGAGACTGCGCGGGATGAGGGTTTTATAGGGCTGTGACATCACAGGGGATGGCCATCTGCAGATTGGTTGGCTGCACGGCATCATAGGTGACCTTGCGTTCCCGGCTTTTCTCCTCTACGCGTAGTTTTGCTTTGTAACATACAGTCAGGTCCATAAATATTGGGACATCGACATGATTCCAACATTTTTGGCTCTATACACCACCACAATGGATTTGAAATGAAACGAACAAGATGTGCTTTAACTGCAGACTGTCAGCTTTAATTTGAGGGCATTTACATCCAAATCAGGTGAACAGTGTAGGAATTACAACAGTTTGCCTATGTGCCTCTCCCCTTGTTAAGGGACCAAAAGTAATGGGACAGAATAATAATCATAAATCAAACTTTCACTTTTTAATACTTGGTTGCAAATCCTTTGCAGTCAATTACAGCCTGAACCCTGGAAAGCATAGACACCACCAGACGCTGGGTTTCATCCCTGGTTTAGTCTTCAGCAAGTGAAATGCATGCTCAATCGGATACTCCATACTCTTCTCTTCCCATCACTCTGGTACAAGTCTCATCTGTCCATAGGATGTTGTTCCAGAACTGTGAATGCTTTTTTAGATGTCGTTTGGCAAACTGTAATCTGGCCTTCCTGTTTTTGAGGCTAACCAATGGTATTCTCTTAAATGTTGACTTTGACACACATACACCTACCTCCTGGAGAGTGTTATTCATCTGGCCAACTGTTGTGAACGGTGGTTCCTTCACCAGGGAAATAATTATTCAGTCATCCACCACAGTTGTTTTCCGTGGTCTTCCGGGTCTTTTGGTTTTGCTGAGCTCACCGGTGCGTTCCTTCTTTTTAAGAATGTTCCAAACAGTTGTTTTGGCCACACCTAATGTTTTTGCTATCTCTCTGATGGGTTTGTTTTGGTTTTTCAGCCTAATGATGGCTTGCTTCACTGAGAGTGACAGCTCGTTGGATCTCATCTTGAGAGTTGACAGCAACAGATTCCAAATGCACTATAGAACATTCAGGGGGTGGAGGGCCCTCAAATGACTGGGTATATAAATAGTCAGTATGGATCAATGCAGGTTTAGTATATAAAAGATTATTTATTAATTAAGCATAAAATGTACACCATTGGGTCTTTCAACTGAGTAATGTCGTTGCCACAAGTTAATGTGGTGTTGAGATATGGGTAGTCAATTAGACTATATATGTATACCACTATGTGGTGCAGGTTGCCCACTTTTACAGGTGATCAATCTGTATAGAGGTCTTACTAAAATAAATAAATGTGCACAGTATATAAAAAATATATTAAAACCTAGGTAAAATAAACTGTTTTTAGCATGGGTATTAATGTCCTCCTCTTGTATCCTGGGTACAATAATAGCAGCCGTATAGATTATGGAACAGTCTTACCCCGTTAGTTGCGGGTCTCAGGTAGCGGCTGTAAAAGTTCTGTGTTGGTGGTACCTTGGTAGATACGGGCGATGATCCGGTCCTGAGTAGCGTTGGTGCGCACGTAACTTGATGGCTCGATGCTCCCTCGGCGTCTCTTTCCACTGCAGCGTCCTGGGCTCCTGGCGTCTCTTGCTCCGTCCCACGTGGTATGGGAGATGGCGTCCCACGTGACCGGAAGAGTGTCTGTGTTGCTGCGGTCAGCTGAGCGATTACGTCAGCTGTTTGCAGCCAGCTCTATTGGATGGATATGTGCTAGAAATTTTCTTTACAGAAGTCCTTAACTATTGGGCTATTATGGACCCAGATACTGTCTCTCATGTAACCAAACGCATTTCAGTGCACTCTTGAGGTGCACTCTTGCACCTTCATCAGTGGTGGACAGTATTACTGATCACCTTCCTATTTATTGGGGAGTATCCTGGAAACTAGTAAAATGCGGGATGGATCCGATTGATGTATTTCCATATATATAAAACATTAAGGACTATGTATATATGTGGCTCTCCCATATGCTTAGTAGCAGAGTGCCATGTGGTATTTGAAAAAGATGTTAATATTAAAACAGTGGTAAGGTTATAATCAACAATACAATTATAATAGATAGATATGAAGTATTTTTGAAATTTCTCCTATTTGGATGTACAGTATAAGAAATGTAAAGAATGTTGCTGGTCAGGGGTGTAGCTGTTGGGAATAATGCAAACAGCACACTTGAAATTAACTCTGGACCTTTTATCTGCTCATTGTAATTGGGATAATGAGGGAATAACACACACCTGGCCATGGAACGGCTGAGAAGCCAATTGTCCCATTACTTTTGGTCCCTTAACAAGTGGGAGGCACATATGCAAACTGTTGTAATTCCTACACTGTTCACCTGATATGGATGTAAATACCCTCAAATTTAGGCTACTTTCACACTGGCGTTTCTGGGTCCGCTTGTGAGATCCATTTCAGGGCTTTCACAAGCAGCCCAAAACGGATCAGTTTAGCCCCAATGCATTATGAATGGATAAGGATCAGTTCAGAATGCATCAGTTTGCCTCTGTTCAGCCTCCATTCCGCTCTGGAGACGGACACCAAAACGCTGCTTGCAGCGTTTTGATGTCCGCCTGACGATGCAGAGCCAAACGGATCCGTCCTGACTTACAATGTAAGTCAATGGGGACGGATCTGTTTTCACTGACACAATATGGTGCAATTGAAAACGGATCCAGTTTGCATTAACAAAAACTGGTAATGCAAACGGATGTGTTCTGAAAGGATACAAGCGTTTGCATTATAGGTGCAGATACGTCTGTGCAGATACCAGACGGATCCGCACCTAACACAGGTGTAAGAGTAGCCTAAATCTGACAGTCTGCAGTTAAAGCACATCTTGTTTGTTTCATTTCAAATCAATTGTGGTGGGGTATAGAGCCAAAAGTGTTACAATTGTGTCGATGTCCCAATATTTATGGACCTGACTGTATGCAGCCACGATTTAGGAAAACCTGATTCATTACCACAAAGCATGAGGAAATTCAGATTCGTTGCAAATCGAAGTTTTCCTAAACTTCGAATTGAATTCTGCAAGTGTATAGGAGCGATCCGTACCATTGAAATGAATGGGAGGCTTGGGTGTAATTACACCTGCTCACCACTGCAGATGCAACGGCAAGCAGGTAAACAAGGAAGAGGAGGCAGCGCTGGCACGGCGCGTGCCTTCTCTTCAAACAGCTGATCGGCGGGGGTGTCGGGTGTCGGACCCCAGCCGATCTGATATTGATGACCTATTCTGAGTATAGGTCATCAATAAATATAACTTGAACAACCCCTTTAACCAAATTTAGGAAATTATAAGGTTGGACACATCTGTACAATATTCTTTACAGGAGTTGGAACTCTAATACACCGTACAACATTGTAAAAGTATATATCTGTCTGCACTTCACTTTAGGAAGCTCGCTGCATATGGATTTATAGAGATTCCATTTAATAATACTAAATGAATTTCCAGTAAGCTTCCCAAGACTGGATTTTGACATATAACTCAGTTTAGGGAACTTATTAAAACTGGAATTTTATACACCTGTCTTAATAAGAAGTACAGTGGAGTAAGGGGGGAGTTCACATCAGCGTTATTAATTCCGTTATTGCTTGTAACCATATTATAATGGAGAATGATGGAATTTGTAAGACAGAATTCAAAACAGAAACCTTTAGAGGCATTCAGTTTTGATCCATCATAATAGACCTCTATTATGATGGATCAAAACGAAATGCCTCTAAAGGTTTCTGTTTTGAATAAATTCCGTTATTTTCCGTTTTAATGGAAACCAATAACAGAATTCATAATGCTGTTGTGAACCCGCACAGGTGTCTTAATAAATTTATTTGCATCTTCTAGCTGTCCATGCACAAGAAAACCAAAAAGAAACCACTGATGCCAGCTTTGAGCCATTTGAGCTATAATTTATTCCAGTTACCGACTTCATTTTAGTAAATTTGCCAAATCACGGGAGGCCATGCCCACTCCCACTCATCTCTGCCAATACCACACCCTTTTTGGGGTAAAGTGTTGTAGGTGGCAGAAAACAGTCAAAAAGTGGCAATTGAGGCTTGCACCCAAAGTTGCAACTTATTATAGTCTCGTTTTCTGGCATAATGCCAGTGATAAATTTCCTCGACTGTTTTCTGCTCAAAGAGTGTTCCCTGGTTATCCAGGAAATGATAATGATAAACTGTCTTCAGGATAGGTTATCATTATCACATCGGTGGGGGTCCAAGCCCCGGCTACCCCAACGATTAGCTGTTTTAGGTAACCGCCACACTTGCTGGAGCTCTGGTGAGCGATGCAGACTCCCAGCAGTTTACCAGGAACAGTGCCGTACATTGTATAGCAGCTGTCCTTGGGGCTGACCTGTAACTACGCCATGTGACCGATGTATGGTGATGTAACATGACCTAGGAAGAGGCCGCTTTGCTCACGGAGTGCCTTCTTCTAACAGGTGATCAGCAGGGGTCCGGGGTGTCGGACCCCCACCGATCTGATATTGATGACCTATTCAGAGGATAGTAGACAAAAGTGTTTGTAGAGCAGCACCCACAGACATAAATGGCCACACTGGTAATGCAACAGCCGATCCACGACCGCAGATCCTCAGCAGTCGACCGTATAGTAAATGAAGAGAGGTAGCGGCAGCATCTCTAGTGAATCCTTTATTGGACAGACTTTACAGAAAGTGTGCCATAAAATCAAGCAGCAACGTTTTTCGGCTGTATCCCAGCCTTTGTCAAGCTTGTGACGTCCGTCCAATAAAGGATTCCCTGGAGATGCTGCCGCTACCTCTCTTCATTTACTATCCAGAGGATAAGTCATCAATATAAATTCCAGTATAAACCCTCTAAGAGTGCCCAGGATTAGCTCGATTTTACTGCTCAGTACATGGTCAGATGTGATTCTATTGTGTAGAAGGATAGAAAAAAGATTGCACATTCTGGAAAATCTGTTTGCATGGTGTGAACTACTTATGCAGTATTAGAATGGGCACAGAAGCCATCTGATGAGATATCTACCCGTCCATTTCCTCTATATAGCGCCCCTCTCTGCCCTTCTGGGCAGCAGCCTTTTCAGTTTTTTGCATATCCTCTCCTTCTTGTCCTTCCTCTATATGACCCACCACGTATTTCCCAAGTGAGAGATACTAATAATTATGAGATTCTCATTGCTGTTATTCACCAAGAGTGCAGCAATGCATTCAATTTTAGCTTGAAACATATAACTGGAATAACCGGTTAGACAAGTCCATACAGTACAAAGTGCTATTAAATGAAACATACAGCTGAGCTGTTTTCATACAATGAATTGCTTATATAAGGCACTACATAATGTGGTTCAGTTTATACTACAGGTTACAGGTAAGACTCAACATACCCCACTGACACACAATAGAGTCCTATAGGGTTCTGTTGTAACGGCCATCATTTTGTAATGTATTCAGTGCTACTACTCCCGTCAAATATGAAGTCATTTGTGATGGAGCATCCCACCCAAAGGAGGGCAGATCCAAGTAAAATGTCTTCTTCTCTGTAGAAATAATGTTTAGAAGTTCAGTCCAAGTAAATGAACTTTAGTATGCAGCACCCCTAGTCTAGATGTCCAACGGGCGCCTCCTCCTAGGGCCCTCTATAATGCAACCCAGGTGTAAGAAAGCCGAGTGGTATATTGCGGCCTAAAATGTCACTTTATGTGTGTCACGGTGCTCCTACCTGGATACGGCTGACCCCAGGCTTTGGCTCAGAAGCAATAAATAGGGGGAATAACTGAGGGCTAAAAAAATAACTTGATTCCAGAACTTGAGATGAAGTTCAATGGCAGCTTTACTTTGCATAAATGTTCTCCAAAACGGTTTATAGGCTTTGTCTTGGTTCCAGCAGGCTTTAGCATGAAACTGGCAGGCAAACCCCACGGTGCTATATCTGTTTCTCTCTCAATCTGCTGTACTGACAGGCTGGCTGTATAACTCAGCTTCTTCTGTATGCTGCACTTCTTCTCTGTAGTCTGACTCTAGGTTATGCCAGGGAACTTTCCTCCTGGCTCCTGAGGCTTTAAGCTTTGGCCTCCAGCTTTGACTGGCGTGGGCATGTCCAGCAGAGACGTGCCCCTGCACACCCTTCCCCTAGCTGGGGGTAAACTAGACTGACTAGAACTTCTGCCCCACCCTTCCTGCAGGAAGTAGGTCTCCCCCACCTTTCTCCAGGGGGGGGGGGGTTTACAATGGAATGGAAGGTTCCATTCTATCTAAATATAGCTCTGCCGTGTTTTCTGCCACCTGCTGGTGAACCAGGCGCATTACATGAACAGTTACATAACATTAGAAATGCACGGTGTGGAGGACTTGGAATAAATGCATAAGATGACATGAGGTTAGACCAATAAAGACAGTAGCAAGGTGCAGAAGTGGTAACACCACTCTGGGGTGTTACAGAGGCTACATGCTCAGAATTTCCAATCAGCTTTTAGATAAAAGGTTTGCAGCTGCTGTATTTTCATGGAGACCAGGAAAGAGAATCTCTTAAAGGGGTTGTCTGGTGTTGTAGCAATGCTTTGTAAGCCGCATACAGAGGCATTTATTAGTCTTCTGCTCTCACACGTTGCTACAATATCAATGTGAAATATATCACAAGTAAAATTGTGAGGATTTAAAATACAATGGGAGTAATTTTTCACAAGGGGAAAATTTAAAGTCAGTTCTGCTTGAGCCTGCGTTGGAGTACTTTATGCCACATTTATCAAATGTCTCATGTTACTTGATAAATTTGTCTTAGGGCTCATTCAGACAGCGGTATGTGTTTTGCGGTCTGCAAATTGCAGATCCACAAAACATGGATACCGGCCAGTGTGCGTTCCACAATTTGCAGACTGCACTTGGCCGTCACTCTCATAGAAAATCCTATTCTTGTCAGCAATTGCGGACAAGAATAGGACATGTTCTGTATTTTTTGCGGGGCCGCTGGAACGGAACACGGTGTGCTGTCCACATCTTTTGCGGCACCATTTTTGCGGAAGGGGTGTGGAACAAAACATATGGCCGTCTGAATGAGCCCTTAGGCCTCATGCACATGACCGTATGGCTTTTTCAGTGTTTTGTGGTCCGTTTTTTACAGATCTGTTGTTCCGTAAAAAACGGTTACAACTGCTAGTAGATATCACACTGCGTTTTAGGTGGGCGTAGATATGCCTAGTACACAATAACGGTCATATCTATTCACACCAATACAGTTAAACAGGAATTTGGTCCATTTACTGCATATTTCTCAAACTGATAGAACCCTAAATCAGGTGTTATCTTGTGCAAACAGCTTTACTCACCATATAGTTGTATAGATCTGAAGACCACTCTGCCACATAAAAAGACACCAATATAACAATATAAAGTTAGGGGCTCTGGGACAGAATCTGCATTAGAGAACAGAGATTTCAAATTAGGACTTGTAGCAGGGGATGTACTGCATTTTGTGGTGACAGGTGACAGGTTCTCCAGGAATTAACAAAATGAAAATACTTAAATATTACTTTAGTATAAATATATTCCCAAATACATTTCATTAGCTATAGTGGTTCATTTTGTCTAGGGAGCAATCATTAGGAGAAATAAAATGGCCACCGTCCTATTAGCAGTGCACACACAGTTACTTCACAACACTGAGGTAGATCTGCCTCATCCTCCTCTCTGCTCTACTTGTCAGGAATTATGATCCTGAATACAGATGATAAGATCTTCTGCTGAATCTCTGTAGGAAAAGAGTTTATGATAATGGTAATGGAGACTGCATACAAATGCTGCTGCTCATTATCTACACCCCACTATCCTCTCTGTACTTCATGTCTTCTAATGAACTCCATTCCTACAGAGATTCAGCCCAAAATCATATTAAACTGTATTCAGGATTATAATCCCTGACAAGTAAAAGAGGAAGATGGCGCAGCTCTTTAACTTGTCCTCCTGTGTAATTAGGACAGGTTTTGTGTGGACTAGTAGGAGGGCGGCCATTTTATTTTTCCTAATCATTGCTCCCCGGATAAAATGAGCCATTATAACTAATGAAAGGTATTTGGTAATATATTTATAATGAAGTAATATTTAAGTATTTAAATTTTCTTAATTCCCGGAGAACCCCTTTAAGGAAAGAATTTTACCACTGTATTGGTCTTCCAAAACATGAAACTGCATGGTAAGAGTTAACCAGATTTGGAGAGGGTGTATTCATATGATAATAAGGAGCGTAATACTAGCAGAGCTCATGTTCTGTACAGTATGTCTGAGGTAAGCCTCGAGGGAACCATGACATTATGCAATCATCTGGCTGCTGGAACAAAGAGCAGTTTTTTTAGCTGATAAACACAGTCTGCACCGAAAGCAAAATGCTAATCATCTGACCTGGCGTCTTGTATCTATATAGCATTGCCACGTGCAAAGCTCCACAGAACTCCTGATATTTTTATATGTTACTTGCAGATCCTCATCCTTCAACTAATCATGCTGCCAGTTAATGCTGATGCCTCTGAGAAATTAGTAGAAGATCTTTTCCATTATATTGATGAACACCAAGATGATTTCATTCAGGTAAAGTGAGTGTTGCATGTTACTTTCCAGTAATACATACCAGTGCAGCCAGTTTTACCAGCATATGTTATTAAATAGGAAAGTTGGAGATTACAATAGGACCTTTGAGCTACTGTACCACACACAACCTGTTTAGCTTTGTTTTTGGTAGAAAGCAGCCGGGTTCTTCTAATGCTGTACAATTATTTTAAGGCCCTGTTCACACAGAGTCAAAATACGCCCAGCTGCTACACGGGACCTGCTTCTCATTGTATTCACTGACAGGTTGTGCACCTGAGGGTATCTCCAATTGTTATATCATTTTGTATTATAATGTTATATATTATGTTTTGGCCTTATGTAACAGCCAGAAGACGTATTGGTTGGCAGGAATAGTGATAACCACGCTGTTCCTCCCCTCTTGGTAGGAGTGGGCTGGTCATGCTTCCTGCCAGGGTGGGCAGTTCCAGTGTAGCTGCAGATAGGAGAGGAAGCACACTGCAGAGCTCTTGCTCTTAGGAACGATATTTGATTATTCAGAGAGACCAACAAAATTCAGCCTCAAGACAAGACAGCAGAAAGAACAGAAAAATACTCAGTTACAGACACTGCTGCAAGGTGAGGGACTACTGCTCAGACACCCATCACCTACACCACCACTAGGCCAGAAAGAGTTCAAGTCTGAACCTTTCACTGGACACCTATATCCACAAGTGCCTGCAATTGCTAATCTATTGCCAGCCAACCTGCCATCATACCACTTCAACTGGTGCCAGAACTGCACTTGAATTTGCTGCTACTGGATGTACCCAAAGTTATATTTTGTATTAAGCAAAAAGAGACTGTTATATGTTTGCTTCTTGCCTCATTCTTCAAACTACATTTCCACTGGACTGATCCCCAGGGAGCAAAGGCCTGAGGGAGTGCACTGTGGCACAACATCTCATCAGGGCCACTACCACTCACTTCCCTTGCACCAGCTCCTCAGGGACTCGCTGCAGCTGTGCTGCCATTCATTCGGTTCATAGCCACAACTGTATATATATAATATATGCAGTGGATCTTTGGCATTGCAAAATTTGCTGTGTAAACAGGGCCTAAATAGGCCATCAGGGTAGGCCAGAGTCTGATCGATGGGGTAAGGGGGCTGACACTCTTTATTCCTGATGATCAGCTGTTCTGCAGTAGCTCTGCCCATTGTGTGTAGTGGATGGAGCTGGTTATTGCAATACTGCTTCCCTTCACGTCAGTGGGAGCTGAGCTGCAGTAACCAGAACTGTCCACTACACATAATGGACACAGCTGTAGTTCTGGTGCCAACCAGAGGCGTGGGAACTGCTGCAGAACAGCTGATTGGTGGGGAGATATTGATGATGAAGGGTAGGCCATCAATTTAATCGGACCAGAAAACAACTTGAATTAATTAATTTATTTATTGGGATATAAAATCATATTTACATGTGGCATATTTTCTACAGATTTTTGGGGCAGGTTCACACTGATTTAATCAAATTTTAATCAAACTGTGATATTTGAGTTTATTGTTAGTGTGTACAAACTAGCTTTCCACTGGAAGGAAATGACACCCATCTGTAGATACTGTACCTGTTTCAGGGTTCTTGCTCCTCGGGACTACAGAGTAGGGTACTGGTTGGCTTGATTAGATGCCTTTGATATAGATCTGGCGGCTTACTATTTGTTGTTGAAGATCCAGCAGTATAAGGCTGGGTTTAAATCATGTTTTTGCCCTACATTTAACATATGCGTCGGGGAAAGAAAGGATGCAAATGCTTAGACACTATTATTTTCATCTTGCAGAGTGCAGCTTAACGCATGTTTACGATGGAACTCTATGGTGACAGATGCCGCTGTATGGCATCTGTCAGAGACATCCATTTAATGTTTACGTTTCTTGTATATGTGAAACATAAGACGATGCGATGTGAATCCAGCCTAAGAAACTGTTTCTTATTGGCCAAACCAGACTCCTCCAAAAGAAGAAGACACCCATCCTGTTTTAGGGTTTGTCAATAGAGAGAAGGGTACTTCTTGTCTAGATGGGATGCTACTGGATCTCTTCAACAAGACCATTGTCCCTTGACTGCATTGTTAGGCTACATTCACTCGAACGCAATTTGTTTCCGTGTCCGTTCTGCTTTTTTTTGGCGGATTGGATGAGAACCCATTCATTTCAATGGGTCCACAAAAAATTCGGACAGCACACCATGTGCTATCCGAATCTGTATGTCCGTTCCGTTACCCCGCAAAAAAAAAAAAAAGAACATGTCCTATTCTAGTCCGTTTTGCGGACAATGATTGGCATTGTTACAATAGATCCGCAAAAGAAAACGGATGCCATACGGAACGTCATCAGTTTTTTTGGTGGACCGCAAAACACATACGGTCGTTTGAATGTAGCCTTATTGTGTGATCTACAAAGCCCAAACCAACTGTTTAGGTTGAGTTCACGTTCACACATCAGTTATTGGGTCCGTTATTTCAATCAGTTATTGTGAGCCAAAACCAGTAGTGAAGCCTTCTCAGAGATAAGGTGTAATGGACTCAATAACAGATGGAAGTAACTGATCAAATAACTGAAGTTTGAACTCGGCCTCATATGGTCTTTCTTGAGGGAAGAGAAGTTGTATGGAGAGTACATGGAATACAGGTGGTTAAAAATGATATGGCTTATATACTTACAGTAGTCACATGGCTGCATCTATATCACTCACGTAATGAAGAGTAACCACTTCTATATGAATGGTCAGCCGTGCTTTAGAGATCTTTTGAATCACTAGAGTTTCAAACCATCCAATCACATTTTTATCACATATTTAGTTTATATGCCATATACATGTTTTGTGGGATCACTCCTGGAGATTTTGGTCAAACTGCCTGTGCTTTGGGAGTATTTTGCCTAGCTTATTTACACGAGCATGGAACATGAAATATTTAAGTGTCTAATATTACTATATCTTGTTCCACCACAGAAAACAATCCAGAAGGCATTTGTACGGGCGCACAGAAACACTATGAACCACTAAATGAAAGTTGGTGGGGTGACAAATATGAGAGACACTTTTCTCTAGAAAGCAAAGCGATGCAATGGTCAATTAACACTGCATTTACAGTGTACATCAAACATACTTCTGAAGGGCTTACATTGAATCATGTTTTCCTGTCAGACTGTAATGAAACAATTGGGTGCCCATTGATGCTCAATATTTGTTGGCTAGCTCAGGTTTTATTTAAAAAAATATATATTTACAAGAATACAGTAGGTGCACTACTGTGGTGAATGCAGTCAACCAAATCTCACTAAACCCTCACACTGATGTTAAAATGAGACTTTAGCCAATATATCCTTGTATTAAGGACATATTGGAGCCCAGGCACCCCATCAAGGTATCTCAAGTGGCACGGGACCTATCACTAACCTACCTGTGCCGTATGGGCAGTACCAGGGGCCGGTGAGAGTATTACGGGAGTGTAAGGTCCGACTCACAGCAAACAGTTCCCAGTTTCCTCCAGTGTGAAACCACACATACAATGGGAGGAGGGAGAAGGCTGTGAGTCCCACCCATGGCTGAATAATATGATGCAGGCCTCACAGGTGCACCCAAATGTTGCCTATGGATGGAAATCAAGGAAGATTCAAATTTGTAGTTTATACATCTCCAGGCATACAAATACAAACTACATGACAAAATAATGTGGTCTTAAGAGGCAGAAAATGCTCAACCACATATGCAGTTGTGCATCTACACCCGGGGAGCAAATCCTGCACATGTGGTCCAAATTATAATGTGCCTTGATTTCCATCCATAGGCAACATTTAGGTGCACCTGTGAGGCCTGCGTCATATTATTCAGCCATGGGTGGGACTCACAGCCTTCTCCCTCCTCCCATTGTATGTGTGGTTTCACACTGGAGGAAACTGGGAACTGTTTGCTGTGAGTCGGACCTTACACTCCCATAATACTCTCACCGTCCCCTGGTACTGCCCATACGGCACAGGTAGGTTAGTGATCCAGAGCCTGGTCTCGGGAGGGGCACTTCCAGATTATTTTCTGTCTGCCGCCACAAGATTACACAGTGTAGAGGTATATATATTGTGGGGCACAGTATATGCTATATGTGTATAACATAAACATATTTCACATGAAAACTTACAATTACTTGGCTTGGCCCTTGGGGATCTCGGACACCACTTCAACACTTGGCCGGGGGCTCGGTGGAGCTGATGTTGTGTTATTTCCTAATGAGAAAGATTTCATAATAAGGATTTGGAGAAGGGGCATAGGGATAGCAGAGCAGGGAGAGGCTGGTGCTGCTATTAGGGGGTCATACCATGGGGGAGTAATAAAGCCCACCATAATGCCCCCCCCCCAGTACTAATAATTCTCCTTATAATAGAGAGTGCAAAAAATACCCCCTTGTAATGCCCCAGTTGAGCTAATGTCCTCATAGTGCCCCCATAATGTGCCAGTATAAAATACCCCTATACAGTGGCCCCAGTAAATGTCCCCATAGTGCTCCTCTCCCCCCTTCCTCCTAGTGCACCCATAATGTACCAGTATAAAATGCCCCATATATAGTGCCCTAGTAGATGCCCTCAGTGTCCCTCATATTTTGCAAGTATAAAATACCCCTTCTTAGTGCCCCCCTGTAGATGACCCCATAGTACTCCTCTCCCCCCTTCCCCAAAGTACTTACCATAATATGTCCCAGTATAAAATGCTACTGTACAGAGCCCCCATATAAAATACCCTTTCTTTGTGGCCTCAGTAGATGCCCCTATAGTGCCCACCAATAATTTGCCAGTAAAATGTGCCCCCAATCACGTGCCAGTAACAATAGCACCCCCCATCACGTGCCAGTAACAAGAGCCCCCCCATCATGTGCCAGTAACAAGAGCCCCCCCATCATGAGCCAGAAACAAGAGCCCCCCTAATGTGCCAGTAACAAGAGCCCCCCCTAATGTGCCAGTAACAAGAGCCCCCCCTAATGTGCCAGTAACAAGAGGGTACCCCCTAATGTGCCAGTAACAAGAGGGCCCCCCTAATGTGCCAGTAACAAGAGGGACCCCCTAATGTATGAGTAACAAGAGGGCCCCCCTAATGTGCCAGTAACAAGAGGGCCCCCCCCCTAATGTGCCAGCAACAAGAGGGCCTGAGGACGGCGATACAGATGACTATGGAGATGAGTGCTTCCACAATGGAAGCGCTCATCTCCGTGTGCCCTGCGGCCGCCTCTGAGCAGCTCGGGGGGCAATTGCCCCGTTGACCCCCCCCACACTGGTGATCCGCCAGTGGTGCGTGGGCTCCAGTATGTCCTTAATAAGGATATATTAGCTAAAGTTTCATTTTAACACCAGTGTGAGGGTTTAGTCAGATTTGGTTGATTGCATCCACCAAAGTAGTGCACCTATTTGTGCTTCTTAAGACCACATTATTTTGTCATCAGGTTTTATTTTACCTGAAACCTCTACATTGTCTTTGTCCTTCTAAGACTAAGGCTACTTTCACACTAGCGTTTTTGTTGGATCTGGCATGGTTCAGCAAAAACGCTTCCGTTACTGATAATACAACCGTCTGCATCCGTTATGAACGGATCCGGTTGTATTATCTTTAATATACCCAAGACGGATCCGTCATGAACTGCATTGGAAGTCAATGGGGGACTGATCCATTTTCTACTGTGGCAGATTGTGGAAGAGAAAACTGATCCGTCCCCATTGACTTGCATTGGGGGTCATGCCGGATCCGTTTTACTCCGCATCCCAGGATGGAAAGCAAACTACATGTTGCGGTTTTCTCTCCGGTACGGGAACGCAACTAAACTAAACGGAATGCATCTTGGAGCATTCCGTTCTGTTCAGTTCAGTTTTGTCCCCATTGACATTGAATGGAGACAAAACTGAAGTGTTTTTTTTCCGTATTGAGCCCCTATGACGGATGTCAATACCGGAAAACTAAAACACTAGTGTGAAAGTAGCCTTAAATTGATTTTTCTCTCTATAACCCTCAAAGATTAGAAAATATCCTATTGTTTGAATAACCTATTCTTTTTATTTGAAACATATTCTTTAAGAATTTTTATAGAAGTTATTTTTTATCTTACATGTTACCAACTAGATGGAAAAAAAAACGTAAAATCTTGCAGATTTCACAATGACCATTAAACCGAATAACATTTTAACAGTTTCTGTTCTGTAGATATCATTTTTGAGCATTCGTATCATTATTATCACACGCAGGATAACAATGAAATATATACAGATAACACAGGATCCACCCCTCACAATAGGTGATGGTAAAGCTTATGTACTCCCCCTCCCTGCACAATGACCTATGCACGGGTCTCAGAACATGTCCAGAAAACTTCATAGACATCAATAAACATCTTGGGAATCATTTATCAAATTGGTGTAAATTAGAGCTGGCTTAGTTGCCCATAGCAACCAATCAGATTCCACCTTTTATTTTGAGCAGCTCCTTTGGAAAATCAGAGAAGGAATCTTATTGGTTGCTATGGGCAACTAAGCGAGTTCTACATTACATCAGCTTGATAAGATGCTCCAGTGGCGCAATAGGTTAGCATGTGGTACTTTAGACATCAGTTAGATAAATTAGTCCCTCGTGTCTATATTGTCTATGGTCCATGTCACTGCTGTACTGTATATCATATTTCCAAATGCTGTTAGCAGCTTAGGCAAGATGACCACCTGTCAACTGTCTTCACACAGAGCCTTAAAGACTGGCTAACTGTTCCCAGTGATTCCAGTGATCCACAATTCCGTGAAGAATTGATTAGAATGGTCCACATGACTGCTGAGAGGATTCGCACTTTAGGGGCAACCGTGCAGTTAATAGACATGGGATTTGAAACCGTGAGTGTCATAATACAACTATATAAAAGTCTATAAAGTAGTTATGGTACTAATGCCTTTATATAATGATTAGTAAAAATCCTTTTTTTAATGATTAGTAAATGATTAATAAATATTAAAATCCTTAGGGTGCATTTCCATGACCATATGTATTTTGAGGTCCGCAAAATGCGGGTCCATACAAAATATGGATGACGTCCATGTGACATCCGTGTTGCATTTGTTTTTTTGCGGACCCATTGTAACAATGCCTATTCTTGTCTGCAAAACAGACAAGATTAGGACATGTTCTTTCTTTTTTGCAGGGCTACAGAACGGACATATGGATGCAGCATTTTTTGCAGCTCCATTGAAAAGAATTTGTCCGCATTCAATCTGTAAAAAATACGTATTGGACTGGATTTAACTGAGTAGATATTAATTAGGAAATTGGATCAAAATGCTGAAACATTTTCCTGAGTTTTGCAGCCTCTACAGAAGATCTACTCACCGACTCCAAAGTAAAGTTGCTCCAGATACTTCCAGTGATAAACTGGAAAGTTATCCTAAACAAGGAAAATGAAAGGAGTTGTCAGAATGTTTAATACTGATGACCTATCCTCAGAAAAGTTGAGAAGTAACTTAGTCGCACCCTGCTCGTAGGTTCTTTCTTTAGCATTTCATGGAGTCGGGTTCCCACCCCATCAAATGTATGAAGAAAAAAGTCCAGAAAAAACTGTGAACTGTGGTTCCGTAGAAATATGCTTTGCTTTTATTAAATCTGCGGCCAATATTGATGTTACGTTTCGGCCAAACGCGGCCTTTATCAAACTGGTGCCGTTACGAGAAAGAAATAAGAATATCGCAATATAGTTGTAAGCGCGCTCAATTGTAGGCGTGCGGCCTCATCTGTATCTCATTGGAGAGGGTTAGACACCTGGCACCCCCACCGATCAGCTGTTTGAAGAGGCCACATTACTCTGGTAAGCGCCACAAGCTCCTCGTAGCTTACCAAGCACAGTACCATCTATTGGATAGCAGCTGTGCTTAGTATTGCAGTTCAGACCCATTCAATTTAATGAGACTGATTGGAGCCTAGGGCATCTGACCAATGAATGTGACATCACTGGCCTAGGAAGAGGCCGCACTGCTCCTTGAGTGCCACAGTCTCTTCAGACAGCTAATGGGTGGGGGTGCTAAGAGTCTGACCCCCGCTGATCTCATATTGATGACCTATCCTGGGGATAGGTCATCAGTAATAAACACTTGGACAACCCCTTTAACTATAAACCTCATGTTATGTAAAGGCTGTATTACATTGGCCGATATTTCAGCTGATAATCGTTAACGAAAAGCTCGAGCAAATGCTTAAAAATCAGCACTTGCCGGTAGCAGATTATGCTGTCTGATAGCCACCTGACACCATCAAACCACTAGACAGCACCGGGACAAGCGATAGCATAACGATCGCTCCTCCCCATGCTGAGGAGATCTCTGCATGTAAGAGCACCGGTTTCCACCGCTAGCGAGCAGGAGATGGCTGGTACGGAACGTTTCCCTTCCGACAATCCCTTGCTGATCTGTCTGGCTAATTACAGGCTTAAGATGTTCTTTTCTTGAATCGATGAAATTAATTGTCTTTATATTATCACCGTTGAAAAAATAGGATTGTGGCTAGTATGGCCGTCTGGCAGTGGTATGTCATTCATTCAAATGTAGAGATCCATTACAACTTGAAGCTATCAGCTGTTGGGTAGTAGCTAATTTTATCCAGTGTTCTGCATGACCTCAACATCTAAAGATAAGTGAAAATTGGTATAGACATGCCAAGTGTCTATTTCTTCGAGCACTTGAACTCAGATTACACACTCAAGCCAACGAGTTCATTAGGTAAAAGAATATGACTAGACTACTGAAATATTAACTTTAATGTTTGCTCACAGTTTCATGGTGGACAAACCATTCAGTTCCCTCCAGCAATCCTGGCTGAGTTGGGAAATGACACTGAAAAGGCGACTCTTTGTTTTTATGGACATGTGGACGTTCAGCCTGCCAAAAAAGAGGATGGATGGAAGACTGATCCCTACACAATGACTGAAATTAATGGTTTGTACTTTAGTTCGGAACTTATTTTATTCCCACTATTGTACGTTTATTCGCCAGCGCTGTTGCATAGAAAAATTTGGAAATTTTTATCGATATGTGGTTTACATGAATATTTAATATTGTCTGCTAATCTATTTCTAAATCTTCTCACCTAAAGGAAACCTGTATGGACGAGGCGCAACAGACGACAAAGGCCCTGTACTAGCTTGGATACATGCCATAGAGACGTATATAGCCCTGAAAAAGGTACAAATTATCTTTGTAAGGCCTCATGCACATGGCCGTTGCCCGGCCATGGCCGTATTGTGGCCCGCAAACAGCGGGCCACAATGGTCCTGACATTACAATATTAGTAATAGTACCTGGCAGTGTAGGGCATAATGTGTAGATGCCCATGCAGAAATGATTTTTCAGATGCGCTGCTCCGTTTCGCCTCTGTGCCCCCCGTTCTCTTTTGCTGCAGTGTATGCTAATTAAAGGCATTGGTACAGGGAGGAGGGGACGGCCGTGTTTCTCAAGGGGCATCTCCTTCTCCTTGGCTGTGACGCGCTCCACTGCAATTGAGCACTATTTGTATAATGCTGTTCTTTTCCAGATGCAATACTTCTCAGTCCATAATTGAGCTAATGAACATGAAAGACTACCCGTAAACATATTTTTATTTCTTCATTATTTTAGGATATCCCTGTAAATTTGAAGTTTATCATAGAAGGAGTAGAGGAAACAGGTTCTCCTGGTTTAGAAGAGCTGCTAAAAGGACAAAAGGAGTTTTTTTCAGATGTTGACTATATTGTCATTTCTGATAATGTGTGGCTTAGCAGCAAGCCTGCCCTTACATATGGAACTCGAGGCAATGCATATTTCTTTGTTGAGGTAAATATATCATTTTTGATGATTATTCTAGCTGTACCATCTGCATATGTACTGAATATCAATCAGAAATAGAGCATACCTCACAGGAGCACTATATATATATATATATATATATATATATATATAGATGCTTCCACCTCAGAAATACATAGATGAGTAACCACCTGGGATGATGGTCTCGGTTCAGTTCACGCTGTTTTTATTATGTTATTCTGTCTAGTTTTTGTTTAACAGATGCTTTTGCCAAGCTCATTTTTTACTGGATGTTTCTTATGGAAAATGTCAGCAGTTGCTTAACAAATATGGACACCTGACGTTAATTATTTTTACCATTGAAACCAAGAAATGAACACAAATGGAAGAAATCCGTTAGCATCCACGTGTTTTCTACTTCAAAATGTGAAAATAGGCAAATAGAGAAAAACATATAAAGCAATTTTCAGTATAATATAATTTAAAATATTTAATCTTGTATTGTTCTAATTTATTATTAGGTGGAAAGTGGAAAGAAGGATTTACATTCAGGAACTTTTGGAGGCATCATTCATGAATCAATGAGAGATCTAGTATATCTTTTAGGTAATATATGATATATGGTATGTCAGTTACTAGTCTGTTTTATCCATCCATCAACCCATTCATTCATCCAGCTCAATGTTTTAACTCTCTTTCCCTTTGGTAAATATTATTTGCTGCCCATCAAAATGCTACACGTTATATTAAACTGTAAATTTTAAATTAAAATGTGGCAGAAAAGTGACAAATGGAAAATAGGACTGGTGGTGTGTGACATATTTATGATAGATGTGTGCTGCCATTAAAGGCTATAGACATCTTTGGGCACAGCGGTTTTGTTATCACATTTTACTCATTTTTAACTCAAATTTTTTTTTTCTGTTGGTCCTTATTAAAACTTTTTAACAATTATTCTTCTACAGCTTTCAGTTTCTGTGCATTTGCAAACTAGCAGGTTTTCTGTGTACCTTGAAACTGTCAGAGAATTGCACTGACAGCTCGATCTGTAACCCTTATCTCTGAACTCCTGACAGATCATAAACACTCTTTATCGCTAAATTCAGTTTGATTAGAAATTAGCTTAAATGAGGGCTACAGATCGAGCTGTCAGTGCTATTCTCTGACAGATTCCACGTGAAGTGGGCCTGCTAGGCTGCAAATGCACTGAATTTGAAAGCTGTAGAAGAAAAATGATTGAAAAAAAAAAAGGTTTTTAGTTCAAAATGAGTAAAATGTAAAAATAAAATAGTCCCCACAGGTGTCCATAGCCTTTCAAGGGACTCTGTCAACAGGAGCATGGGCAATAAAGCAAGGCCACTTACAATTTACAAATAGGCTTAACTCACCTGAAGAAAACCATTTATTTAGTCTTTACTTAGTAAATCAGTGCCTATATTCTGCAGAAGTTACAATTTATGCAAATTAGTAGTTCCATATACCAAGGGTATTCAGGAAAAATTGTTAGGAAACATTCTTTCCTGTATATTTACTTGCATATAAAGTGCAAGTGTCACAGCCTTTGGTTTGCCCTGTGACACTGTTGCCACACTTGTGGTTGCCTGCGGCAACATTTTGCTATGAGAGCATGCGGTGGCAGTGCCTCGGCCTTCTGGGTGATTGCCGTGACATGGTTGCCATGCATGCTGTTGCTGGTATGGTAACGTGTGGTTTGGTATGCTTGGGTGTGCACTTCCCCTTTAAGTGGCTTCCTTCCTCTGTCTGGTGTTGAAAGGGTTAACTCCCTACCTAGTGTTTTGTGAACACTGGGTTTATGTGTGTGTGGGTGTGGCTGCTTGGGCTATTTAGCCTCTGCTGGATGCCTGAAGCTGAGGGTTCGTCCAGCCTTGGTGTATGCTGGTGGTTCACTGTTCCTGGCTTTTACCATCTGTCCAGTGAGGGCCACCCTTGTGGTCATTAATGTTATTATGGTGTCTCTCTCCTTTCTTATCTTTTGGTTTGCGTGGGTTATGTTCAGGGTCTTGTATGTCTTGTGTTACATGGCTGGTGATGTTTGGTGTCCAGCATGTTTGCTAGACATTCCCCTGTCTCACGTTTATTGCAGCTATAGACAGGGGCGTCGTTAGGTCAAAACATTCGGGGCTTGAGCCCCGGATGTTTTGACCAGTGCCCCGAATGTTATGCTGGCAGTCATTTCCACACAATCTCCTGCACAGCCCGGAGCCTGACTCCGCCCACTCATGTGACTGATCATGTGCTCCTGACATCATGAAAGGTCCTAATGCCCACTAGGAACTATCAACTCCTGAGGTAGGGCATGTGAATGGAGCATTTCTAGGTGCATGTTGTGGCTGTATTCTGCCCCCTGCCCTGTACTGTACCCCCTATGCTGCACTTTGTGTGCCTCCTGCCCTGTACTGTACCCCCCATGCTGTACTGTGTATAACCCTGCCCTATACTGTACCCCATATGCTGTATTTTGCCCCCTGCCCTGTACTGTGCACCCCATGCTGTATTCTGCCCCCTGCCCTATGCTGCACTGTGTGTGCCTCCTGCCCTGTATTGTACCCCCTATAATGCACTGTGCCCCCTATGCTGCACTGTGTGTGCCCCCTGCCTTACACTATACCCCCTATAATGCACTGTGCCCTCTATGCTGCACTGTGTGTGCCCCCTGCCCTGTATTGCGCCTGCTATGCTGTACTGTCCCCCCTGCCCTTTAGTGTACCCCCTATGCTGCACTGTGTGTGCCTCCTGCCCTGTACTGTACCCCCCATGCTGTACTGTGTATACCCCCTGCCCTATACTGTACCCCATATGATGTATTTTGCCCCCTGCCCTGTACTGTGCACCCCATGCTGTATTCTGCCCCCTGCCCTATGCTGCACTGTGTGTGCCTCCTGCCCTGTACTGTACCCCCTATAATGCACTGTGCCCTCTGCCCTGTATTGAGCCTGCTATGCTGTACTGTCCCCCCTGCCCTTTAGTGTGCCCCCTATGCTGCATTGTACCCCCTATGCTGCACTGTGCGTCCCCCCTCCCTTGCCCTGTACTGTACCCCCTATACTATACTGTGCCCTGTACATTGTAACCTCCCTTCTCTGTCTCTAGTGCTTGCCACTTGGCACTATCGTGGCACACTAAGGCCGGTTTCACATCACGTTTTGCCATTCGTCTAATGCAGGGGTAGGCAACCTATGGCACTCCAGCTGTTGTGAAACTACAACTCCCAGCATGCATTATTGCTCTGCTCTTCTCATAACTCCCATAGAAATTAATGGAACATGCTGGGAATTGTGGTTTCGCAAAAGCTGGAGTGACAAAGGTTGCTGACCCCTGGTAATGTATACAGACTGACACCATACAAAAAAATGATACGTTAATGTATACGTTTTTTTTTTAACAGACTTTTGATCCGAAACTAAGGAACAAAAGGGTGACCCCTATTTAAGCCCTGAAACTCTCCCTGTCTTCTCAGCCCATGCAAAGATCTCTATGATAGAAAATTGCATGCCGTCGTGCCTCGACTGTATGACACCTGAACACCCTATAATAGTGAGGGGACACGACCACCGGCTCCCTACACTTAATACGGAGGGAGTCAGGGTCACCTAGGATCAAGCAAACAGGAAAACACAAATCAATGAACAGACTTATCTGTAGAAGGATCAGTTGTAGCATCCAGCATGTACACACTCCAGGAAGTTGTATAAACCGCAAAGTGATGCAGTATGGGAAGGGATTTAAAGGGATGCAATCAGTGCAACTACATGACAGCTGAGAGAGGCTAACGAGATGACAAAACAAAAGCAAAACAAAAGAACCTCAAGCAGGAGGTTCTGAAGAACGTTTGTCAGAGCTTCTCAGATGTCTGGCGGTGACAGCCACCTTCCCAGGTTGGGTCAGTGATTTCATTGTCCACCACCTCCTATTCCACTTCCTCACTCTGGTCATTCTCCTGACTTGTTGACCTAACAAGAACCTCACTTATTGACATCCTCATCATTAGTGATGAGCAGCAGGGGTCATATTCAAATTAAGAATATTTTGTAGAATATACGTCATATATTTGCGAATTTGTATATTTGCTTTTTTTTTACGTGAAAATCGCAAAGGTAATGATCACATATTATGTGAATATTACACACTCAATACAGGCGTGGGTCAGAAACAAATATATAGCACTATAGAATATTTTTTCCATCTGAAGTGAACACATGATTCCTCCCTGCTTCTTACTTGTGGGCCAATGATGTAATTGGCCCACAAGCAAGAAGCAGGGAGGAATCGTGTTCAGATGGAAAAAAGTTACGAATATTCATCATTACGAATATATAGCACTATATTCTATAGTGCTATATATTCGTTTTTTTGAATATTCATAATTTTTTTTCCATCTGAAGTGAAAACATGATTTCTTCTTGCTTCTTACTTGTGGGCCAATGATGTCATTGGTCCACAAGCAAGATGCAGGGAGGAATCATGTGTTCAGATGGAAAAAAAATAAGAATATTCGTTATTATGAATATATAGCACTATAGTCTAAAAATTCGCAAATTCTTGAAGTGCCGATATTCACGATTAAAATTCGCTATTTGAATATTCGCACTCAACACTACTCATCATTAACCTTTTGAGACACTAATTGTTGTTGACTTATTGGCAACTGTGGCTCATCATCATCATCCACCTTGTGAAACACTAATTGCCGTTCCCCACTGTCATCTTCTTCTGACTGTGGAAGCTCAAGAGTTTGGGAATCAGTGCACAAGATCTCATGTCCCTCCTTAACCGGACTTGGCGAGAGGCCCAAATCAAGGAATGGCGCTGAAAAGAGCTCCTCGGAATATCCGAGTGTGGGATCACTTATTTGCCAAGACTCTCCTTGGTGGGAGGAAGGAGGATCAGGGTGAGGATTATGTTGACCAGACTCTTGGCTACTGAGACTGGACTTTGCGGAAGAAGGGTGGTGCTTAACCGACTGGAAGCATTATCTGCTGCAATCCAACCGACCACCTGGTTGCACTGGTGTGACTTCGAGAGTGGTGTCCTGCGCCGCCCTGCAAACTGGGACATAAAGTTAGGAATAGGTATCGTGGATGAGTGTGTTTCTTCTGCTCTCGCAGCAGGCACAGTTTCACCGCGCCCAGGGCCATGGCCTCTGAGTGCACCATCAGCAGCACAGCCACTTCCCCGTCCCTTACTGCTCACCTTGAGCATATTAAATGGTATATATGCTTGCAAGTATGTCACACATACAGTAGCGCAGGTTTTGTAAGTGTATGCGCAAATAAATGACACTGAATGTCACAGATATTTAGGATGCACAAATGTCATGCAGGAGAAGTAGCGCAGGTAATGTCGCTGTCACCAGTGGCGAAAAAATTACACTAAATTTCAAAGATATTTAGGAATGCACAAACGTTATACAGGAGATGTAGCGCACGTAATGTCGCTGTTAGCAGCGGTGAAAAAATTACACTGAATGTCATTGATATTTAGGATGTACAAACGTTATACAGGAGATGTAGCGCAGGTAATTTCGCTGTTAGCAGCGGCCAAACAACTGCGCTGAATGTCACAGATATTTAGGATGCGCAAATGTAACACAGCAGATGTAGCAAAGATTGTGTCACTGTCAGCAGCGGCCAAACAAGTGCATGCAATTTAGCACAGGTTGCGCTAGTAATATATATTGCAGCCAGATAAAACAATAATGGACTTTTGGGTCTCTAACACCTTTCAAGACAAAACCCTGCCTAAAAAAAATAATAATATTCCTGTCCCTACACTATCTGTCCCTTCTGCTGCAGCACTCCCTGACTAAGACTGAGCCGAACCACGTGTCATCGGGTGCTATATAACACCTGATGATATGTTCTGACCAGCCAATCACTGTAATGGCAGTAACCATCATGGCTACAGCATTACAGTGAGTGGCACTACTTCTCCGCACATTTATTGGCAACAAACATGCAGGGAGGACACTCGAGTATCGCGCTTGAGCACACACGGTGTTTGGCCGAACACCGCGATGTGCCGAGCATCGCGATGCTCGAGTCAAAATGGTGTTCGGCAGAGCATGCTCGCCCAACACTAGGTGCCGCCCTACCAACAGGATAAAACCTTAAAGATGGGGGACTCCATATAGGAAACTAACCCTGGTAAACTCTGAACCAACCCTACATTGTCCCAACAGTGTCCTCCATTCACATTTATCAGGGGACGTATAAATAGCAGGGAAAAGAGGAACCATGCTCAGACAAATCTGTCATCATTAGTAACGGCCTGTGTTCTGAGTAAGTGGCTTGATTGTGAGCCTATTATCTATCTTTTACTTACATGAAATTGCATTTTGGTTTATATTCTTGTTGGACCAACTTACAAATTGGTTTCCTGGGCATTGCCCACACACACTATTTATAGGTCCGCTGATGAACCCAAATGGTGGAAAACTATTGGGACAGTGTAGGGTTGGTTCAGAGTATACTAGGGCTAGGTTCCAGCACAGGATCCCCCATCTTCAGGGTGGAACCCTGTTAGTAGGGGGATCTAGGAATTATCTATGGACAGTACTTTTCTCCCCCTATTTCTTACCCCCTATTTGGGCCTCCCTCTGTCACTCTAATGTGCACCTTTGAATTTTTGTATTGTTTCTTTGACCTATATGTATGTTTCTTTTATTTGGGGCCTGTCGTTATTTAAACAATATTAATTGTCCGATTGTCTGTCTGGACCTTTTACCTTTATTCATTAAAAGTTTTATGTTTCCATGCGCTCAGTGATGTTAGAATATTTTGACAGGGTTTACATTTATATCTATTGATCCACTTTCAGTGATATGTTTAATTTCTGCAGAATAGAGGCACTAATGTACTATACAAAGAAAGTGTTGTCTTCAGGTGAAGATGTATTGTGCAAGCATCTGATGACAGGCTCCCATGAATGATACAAAAAATGAAAATCAGACATCAGCCCTGTACCTCACATGGATACAAAGCTGTCCTTTATCAGGGGGTATGTCCCTTCTCCCGCAGTTCTCTCCAACTGTCACAGCTTCTAAAAGAAGATCACGCTAGTGGCAGCTGAAGGATTGAAAAAAGTATGTGCGTCCACCTCAGCCAGGTAGACAGAGAAATAAGGAAAATGGCAAACAGCTGGTGGCGCTATACAGATAGATTTTCTAATTTCAGAAAAGTACACAAGTATTCAGATCCATTTGCTGGTTTCAAAAATGTTAAATATTTTTATGAGACAACCCCTTTAAACTAATAACAAGTATGACAAATTTCTGCCAAATATTGGACCAAGTTTTCCTTAAAACATGCTTTTTTTTCAGTGCTACTAGAGATTTACTTGAGGTCTGTGCTACAAAACCTCAACTGAAATCATGTGTCCTACAATATGGTGGACAATACGATACTGTAAACCATTTATGGACTGAAATGCACATAGTCATTTGCATGAGGTCTTCCTGTTAGAATAAAATCATATAGTTCTCATAATTTATTTTTAATTTAATCTATTTGTTCTTGTTCACAGCAAGTCTTGTAGATACATCTGGGCATATCCTCATCCCGGGAATTTATGATGATGTAGCCCCATTGACTGAGGAAGAAAGTAAACTATATGAGAGTATCGAGTTTGACATGGAGGAACATAAAAATAACACAGAAGTGAACACATTTTTATATAACACAAAGGTAAGAGATGTCTCTAGTATATCCCATCTCTTCCCTCACTATTCTCTTTTTTCCGCCATTACTAAATACCCTTAAGCCACTGAGACAGTAATATGAGTGGCTTTTTTTAGAGCGTGTATTATAGATATAATACCTGAACCTCCTGTGTCATACTAAATCCAGTTTTGATGAAACACAGGAGGTCTAGCTTTCCAGGTGGTGTGTCTGTCATACAGGTGCCAGAGCCACCCATGCAGTTTTTTGAGTCACACACAGGCATGGATCCAAAACGATGGAAATATATAAAGTAAAGACTGATACTTCTTGTCTCTTGTCCGCTGTATTTGGCTCAAAAATCTTGTATTGAAAACCTCTTTCAAAGACTGCAGAAGTAAGCCTGATTGATGGCGGGGAACAGGTGAGTATGGGTTTTATCCACAGCTACAGAAGGATGGGATTAAAATGTAAAATATTTAAAAAAAAAAGTAAAAAAAAAAAGAAGTTTGACAACCCATTTATCTATAGAGAACTAATGAGATTCAGTTCTATAGATGACCACACACAGGCATATATTTTTACCAACGATAATGAACAATGAGACGTCTGCCTTCAGGCTGCCAGTGGTACATGGAGTTCAATGCCTTCTCTTTCATATGTGGGTCTGGAAATAAAGTTTCTCCTTGTGGAGACTGCCAAGTTAGCATAGGGAGTCCAGGCAGTGCTCCCTGGGATAAATGTAGGCAAAGTAGTTCTCTCTGAAGAAATAGCACTGTCTCTCTAGGCGCCACCAGTTACTGCCCTGTAAGTTAATGTTTGACCTTTTAACAGACCTGGGAACAAGACTGGGAATGCAAGCCTCAGCAGAACCATCTATTTTCTCTATGGAGAATGTTCTAGTTTGGCTTGTAGACCAAGTCATGTTTCAAGGCCTGTTAAAGGGTCAAACACCCCAATAGAGATACAGTTTACTTTCTTCCAGGAGAACTACTGTACTTTGCATACCTTTCATATGTAAATAGAGAAGGATTATGTATATATAGAAGCAGGAATGGCTGCATTTATAATACAAATAGCAATGGTACCGCACACCTTATAGTGCGAAGGTGCCCACAAAGGACTCTTCGGTCCAAATATTACTGCAATAAATTTGCGGCACAATTCTGTAGGTATGCAAATCAGGTCACATTTATTAATACATATGCCAATTTCACATTATTCTCAGCATGGAAATCCAGATTCTTTCAAGCGACATTTCGGTCGATTGCAGACCTTTATCAAGCCAAATCTAGAATAGGCAGGAACGAGGTGAAGAACGGTGGTGCCACCGCATACATGCATGTATAATACATGCAGACCTGTTATTAAACTGTGCACAGCCCTGGAAGAAGGGTGTGCATTATGGACTTTCTATAGTATGTTACTAGGTATTTGCAGGTCTCTGTGGCAGGCATGAGAGGAGGACATCCTGGGAAGAACAAGCCTAAAGAGGGTATTAGATTTCCCTAATGTTGTCAGGCAAGTATTAGAACATTTTGCTGCCCAGATGCCACACAGTAGACAAAGATTATTAGAAAACCACTTTGAGAAATATTGATCTCTTTAGGCAATATTCAGTACATATCCAGCATCAGCAAGAGAATGGAGTTTGATATCTTTCAAAGGCAGGTCCAAGTGCCACCTTGTGGCTATAAGTGGTAATGTTTTTTATGTATCCTGGAAAATAATAGCTCACATTGTGCTCTAAAGGGTCTGTTTTGAGGTTTTTATCAGGAGGTATTCTTGATGAAACTTTAGCTCAGTTTGCTTCAGTATTCCGTATAGTAAAACAGAAAAGTTATTCCCAGTGTATACCACCCAACTCAGGCCAAAGTAGCACTATAATGGGAGCGTACAGGGATGTTTAACGTACAAACCAAAAGCTTTCCCAGTGCATTTTGCAAAAGAGCAAATGTGAAAGGAGCCTTACTCTATAAGCATGCTAGCAAAATAACATTTCACCTTTCATGCAGGAAGAGATTCTGCAGCACATGTGGAGATATCCCAGCCTTTCCATCCATGGAATCGAAGGAGGATTTGCTGGAATTGGGACCAAAACTGTCATACCTTCAAAAGTTATTGGAAAGTTTTCGATTCGACAAGTTCCAAATATGCAAATCCCTGTTGTAGAAAAGCTGGTGAGACAGAAATATATCTTTACTTACCGTCTAATGCATTAAGGTGTATGATGAGTCCCACAAACTGCACAATGCTACAAGAACTGAATCGCAAAGTATTACAATATTACTTCTCTTCTATGAGTCAGACCTTATGTCAGATCTGTGTGCAGAGAGTCTGTATGGTGGCACATGGAGTCCATGCGGCTCCTCCACATTAGGGAGCTGAAGGCGTTGTGGATGGCATATTACGGCTCTCCAAAATGTGTAGGCCTTACTGTGCCTGAGGCATAAGGCCTTATTCATACCTCAGTGTTTGATCACTATATTTCATCATTTTTAAGCCAAGATTAGAAAAAAAAGAGAAGTATACATTTTCCATTATATTTCTTCAGTATTTAAGATCCACTCCTATTTTTGGCTTAGAAAAGATCAAAACTACTGATCAGTTTCTAAAAATTGATTGAGGCTTTGAGGTAATCCTCTGGTTATAGTCCATTCTACCTTCAGAAATACCTGGACCTCATTTGGGTGAATGGCCAGAGCCCTCATTTATGTCCCCCATTGTGTACCCTATTGCATACATTTGTGGGCATCCAAAAAGGTGAATATAATAAGTATTTTCCTTATACAAAGCAAGTAAATTTGATAAGAGGAGAGTTGTGTCTTTTCCTCATACATTTGCTACTTTTAGGATATTCTCCTGTCTTTGTCCAAAAGAAAAAGCAAAAACTATACAAAACAGCCATGTGTGAAGCTGGCTTTAATCATGTCCCTAACTCATAGCTCTAAAATCTGAAGCTCATTTACAAATGATAATTTATGAACTGGTTTTGGAGATCCAGTTAAAGGGGATTTCTGGCATTTACATATAGATGACCTATCCTGAGGATAGGTAATCAATATTAGATAGGTGGGGATCGACTTCCAGGGACCTCTGCCAATCAGTTGTAAGACTAGGCCGCGGTGCACCATGCGTAGGTTTCTCCCTAGGTCATGTGACATCATATTCATTGGTCACATGACCTTGGCACAGCTCAGCTCCATTCAAGTGAATGGGGCTGAGCTGCGATACCAAGCTGAGCGATGGAGGTGCTGGGTGTCAGACCCCTGACAATCTCATATTAATGACCTATCCTGAGGATAGGTCAACAATATGTAAATCCCAGAGAACCCCTTTAAAGTTCTAAAATAAAAATGTTACCTGCCTTTTTTTTATATATTAAAAGCTACGACTTAGACCAAAAGGACTAAGCATTGTTTTTGTAATTTTCACATAACAGTTTTTCATGTATGTTGTTATGCTCCATCATAGGAGCAGAACAATGAAAATAATGGAAGTGACGTTTCCATCTTATAACGGATACAAGTGGCACCCGATGGACCTAACTAGTAGAACGGGATCCGTTATCCGAACGGGATCCAGCTATTCACAGAACAACATAGCATAGCATACTTTTAGAGCATTTTTCAGTCAATCTGCAGCAGAGGTCCCTAACAAAGTCTGTAATGCAAATGTGAACTTAGCTAGTTAGGGGCTGGTCATATATGGTTTATGGTTCTCATACACCTTCAATAGCTGTAGGTCAAATGCTTATTCAGCCAACAGCTATCTCTCCCTACTCCCCCACACACATACATGCTCTGCTCAGCCGATGGGGAGCAAGGAAAAAGCCACAGCCTATCCTTTTCTTCCTTATATGTTGGGTTTGGCCAACCATATTCTAATGTGTATGGGGGGCCTTTAGTTTAGTCAGACATATTCCGCAACCTATTTACTTCAATAAATTGAACCGAGTCCTAAAAATTAAATTTAGGAATCTGGTTTACCTGCATTGCGTCTGCTTACAATTTTTTTTCTTTTGAAGAGCTAAAATATGTTGCAAGGAGCCCTTATCTGCATTCTGTTGTGCACACTGTTTTACCACTTCAGTGTAAACCTAATAAATAACCTTTTACCTTCATTGTTGGGGTAGATTATAATCCCATATTTGCAAGCCAAATATACATTGTCTCATTATCTCAAATACTTTCAAATTAAGTGCAAAGTAGAAGGACATTAGGAGGAGGTGACAATACCTTCATTTACCTTCATTAGCTCCATTCAGTCTTTAAAGGGTTATTCTGCTTATATAAAGTTATTTCCTATATAAAGGATAGGCAATAAGTAGTAGATCATTTTGGGGGACTCCTACTGCTGGGACCCTCACCAATCATGAGAACGGGGACCCCATACCCCATGGAGGCCTCTCCGGAATGAACTAGACTGCTGGTCTTCCCTAGAAATAGAGCGGTCACGTGCATGATCGTGGTGGTCTTAGCAGTAGAACCTCCACTGATCTAATAATTGGCACCTATCCTGTGGATTAGCATATTTTAACATTGCGTAACTGGAATATCTGTTTACGTACTTGTCAGTGCTGGTTCAATGCCACCAAACTCTCCATAGCAATGTCCTATCATCAGACATTGGTTAAATAGTGACAACATGTTCAAAACTTCACAGCTACGCAATCTTTTTTATAGGTGAAGAAGCATCTGGAAGATGTGTTTACTAAACTGAAAAGCCCAAACAAGCTTAATGTGTCACTGGAGATTGGAGCAATGCCATGGGTGGCTAACGTGGATGATCCTCAGTATGAAGCAGCTAGGATTGCAATACGAAAAGGTTTGTGCTTCCTTCAAATACATGTACTATGCATGTAAATAAATAGAAAACTATACTGCAAGATCTCTTATAAAATTTAAGGTGTATTTTGTTAAACTGCTGACATCGTTAAGTAGGGGCTGAGGAGAGCAGTACAAACATAAATTTTATGGAACTTTTATCATCAGGACTAGTGACAACATGAATTTTAAGGGTTGGTTCACACTGAGTTTTTTAGGGGAGGTTATAAAGCAGATTTGCCTGTAGGGTTTTCAGCCAAAGCTGGAAGTAAATTTGGAAGGAATTGGAAATATTAACAAAGGATTTATACTTTTTTCTGCTGGATCCACATCAAAAACCTACAGACAAATCTGCCTCAAAGCCTCCTCTATGTGTGAACCTACCCTATGTGAGACAGTGACAGGTAGAGTGATTGATGGCAGGTATTTTCCCCCCAGAATTCTGTCATATGCAACTTAAGCTCCAGGGAATGCCCAGTATGTAGTGGAAAGCCCAAGCTTTCCTGAAGTGGCTTTGTAAAAAGCCAACATAGGGCCTGGAGTTTTGGGTTGGGGAAGAGTTGGTCAGGTTCCCCAATCCGCAGTCCACTTCTGGTAAGAGCTTTAGCCTGCTGTCTCTGATTAGCTGCACCTACAGTGCTTTCACAAAAGAGTCTGGGATGAGAGCTGGAAGAGCTGGGACTGATGCTGGTGCTTATAAGTAACTTGCTGCGAGAAGAACTCCAGGGCTGACAGTACTGTGTATAGGATAGTTAGTGAAACACTGTGTAGTTAGTGCTCAGACGAGCAGGATTAGTTTTTGTGTTTTGCCTGAAATGTAAAGGCCCTTTATTTTGTTTTTTGAAACCACAATAAAGTGGAACTTTGTTTGGACTTCATCCTGTGTGTCACTGTCTCTGACTGCCCCCATGCCGGTCAATCCTGCCTCTACCAGAGCTAATTCCCACATATGGTGGAGGATGCGGGCACAGTCTTAAAGAGACATACACTGCATTAAGAAACTTTGCTGCACAGCGTTCAAAATGGAGGAGCTACTCAAACAATTGTTACAGGCTAATGCTAGCCTTCAGCAGGCTGCTGCCAACTAAATACAGGTCAGCGCATCCCTGCAAGAAGCCAGCGCCACCCAGCGATGAGTACATGAGGAAGCCATGCGTGCCCAGCGGAAACAAATTCCTTGCTAGTGGAATCCGACAGATGGCCTTAAAGGAACAGCAGCAGATTAATCGGCAGCTGCAGGAGCTAATACAGACTTTGGCAGATAGAGTCCAGAGGCCTCAAGCGCCGCTTCTAACAGTCCGTGCTGCAGTAAAGACCTCCTTGCAGAAAATGACCCTCACTGATGACATCGAGGCCTACCTCATGGTGTTTGAGTGAGTGGCAGAGCGGGAGAAGTTACCTGCAGACCAGTGGGCTGATGTGGTGGCTCCTTTCCTAGCGGGAGAATCGCAAAAGGCGTACTTTGACTTAAGCGAGCAGGATGCCAAGTACTATGCAAAGTTAAAGGGTGAAATTATTGCCCGTCTGGGGGTTAACGTCAATGTCTGTGCACGACGGGTGCACAATTGGACTTATGCAGAGCACTTACCTGCCCGGTAGCAGATGCATTACCTTTTCACCTGGTACGAAAGTGGCTGCAACCAGAGGAGTCAACCTCTGCACAGATCGTGGAGAGAATGGTGCTAGACAAGTACATTCGTTCCTTACCTCCTAGGATCCAGCACTGGGTCAGTCAAGGAGACCCCACAGACACCAATCAGTTGGTCAACCTGGTTGAAAGATACAAAGCAACTGAGGATCTACTCCAAGAAGTGCCTCCTGGACATACTAACCCTTGGAACAGCAAAATGCACGGATCGCCCAGTAAGACTGTTCCTTTTCCTAAAGGGGTAAAAAGTGCTGTTAAGAGAGGTGGCTCAGAGGTGGCTCAAAGGTTTCAGAGGGACCCAGAAGTCCAGAACAGGTTCTCAATTTGGGGACCAGGGCCGCATACAGTCTTGGCGGTGTCTTGGACATTTTCATATTGCTGCAAGCTGTCCCCTGACTACTGAGCCTATGGAGTGTGATAGAGCCAGACGATTATTTTTGTTTGCACATCCTGCTTGTTCTGCTGGGACTGAACAGCAAATGCGTGCCCTAACAGTGAATGGATGTACTGTTCATGCTCTACTGGACTCTGGAAGTTTGGTTACCCTGGTGCATGCCAGTCTGGTAGACCCGTGGGCCTTCAGAGGACATTTCATTGGGATTTTGTGTATTCACAAGGACATTAAAGAATATCCCACAGCCTTGGTCACACTAGAGACTGAACGCGGAACTGCCTGTCATGAAGTGGGCATAGTTAAGTCTCTGATGCACAGTGTAATCCTGGGGAGAGACTTTCCATTTGTAAGGTACCTGTAAAAGGTAGTGTCCGAAGTGGAAATAGTGTGCTTGAGATCCAGGCAAAGCGTCGTCAGGCGAATAGTTCAGAATCAAAATCCGGAGAAGAGTCAGGCTGGCTAAGGTCATTCACGATCTGGCGGCAAGGTACAAAATCAGCAGGCTGTAGAATAGTCGGGATATCAGGCAGGAGTTCAATACAAGGAAGATCACTGAAGTCAAAACACCCAGGGAAGAAATCCAAATAAACGGGCACTGAGTGATGACCTCACTTCCTATTTAAAGGCTGTCCAGATTGAGAATTGTCCACAGCTGGCAGCAGGTGGAGCTAGAGAGTATGATGTAGTGTTGAACACAGTAAGGACATTCCCAAAGTCTAGATCTCTTCTGTAGCACAACAGGTAAGGCTATGGTTTAAGAGACCAGGAAGATCCCGGTTCGAATACAACCCGGGTCATGACAGGGCCCCCTCCCCAATGGACCCCTCCGGGGGCCTAGCGGGGCTTAGTGGGAAACGAGGTATGGAAGTCTCGTATAAGAGAAGGGGCATGCAGATCTTTGGCTGGAACCCAGGAGCGGTCTGTGACAGGATACCCCTTCCAATGAACCAGATACCGAAGGTCACGGCCCTGTCTTCTGGAATCAAGATTCTTGGAGACTTCAAACTCATTTTGTCCATCAACAAGAACAGGAGGAGGTAGTTGTTGTGATCTGGAGTAGCGGTTGAAAATAGCTTTTTTGAGGCGTGAAACGTGGAAGACGGGATGTATCCGGAGAGAAGAAGAAGGTAATCTTAAGCGATAGGAAACTGGTCCAACTCGAGCAATGACCCTGTAAGGACCGATGAATCGAGGGCCCAATTTGGTAGAAGGTTGTTTCAGTCTCGCATACTTGGTTGATAGCCAAACTCTGTCCCCCACCACATATGGAGGTATATGGCGTCTTCGTCTGTTGGAAAAAAGCCTGTACTTGCCTGCAGACTTCCGTAGTAATAAACGAATCTTCTTCCAATGTAGTAGAATATTTTTCACCCGCTGATCTGCTGCTGGTACACCAGAAGAAGGCTGGAGTAGGGGAAAAGTCTGAGGGTGATAGCCTAGGGCTGCGTAGAATGGTGTGGTATGAAGAGCACTGTGCCAACGGGAATTTAGGGCGAACTCAGCTAAAGGCAAATACTCAGACCAGTTGGAGTGTAAGGCATTGACATAATGTCGAAGGTAGGTTTCTAGGGTCTGGTTCATGCGTTCGGTTTGACCATCAGTTTGAGGGTGATGTGAGGTAGAGAGTGAGAGCGTTACTCCCAGTTTCTTGCAGAACGCTCTCCAGAATCGGGAAACGAACTGGGATCCGCGGTCTGAGATGATATTGGTAGGTATGCCATGATGTCTTACAATATGGGAAAGGAAAAGAGTGGACAGTGCTTTCGCTGTAGGTAATCCCGGAATCGGCACAAAATGAGACATTTTGGAAAAGCGATCCACTGTGACCCATATAGCAGTCATGCCCTCGGACTTGGGTAAGTCTACAATGAAGTCCAAGGTCAAATGGGTCCAAGGCTGGCGAGGTGCCGGAAGTGGATGTAACAGTCCAGCAGGTAATGTGCGGGGTACTTTATTAGCAGCACAAGTTGGGCAGGCAGCCACATAGTCAGTAACATCCTTTTTCATACGAGGCCACCAGACATGACGCTGCAAGGTCTTAAGAGTGATGGTGACACCAGGATGACCGGATAACACGCCATCATGTGCCCAGAGGAGTATAGGTTTTCTGAGACTAGGGGCTACGTACAGGCGACCTGGTGGTATCTTCAAGCCCTGGGGAACACGATTCTGGGTTTCTTGTAGTTGTTGGGAAAGGGCCGTAGAGATCTGTGCGACAATTTTGTGAGGTGGGATTATATACTGCTCGGCTGGTTGATCTTCTTCAGAGGAAGCGAACTGTCTGGAAAGAGCATCAGCTTTTTTGTTTCTATGTCCTGGAACGTAAGAAAGGACAAAATTAAAACGGGAGAAAAACAGAGCCCATCGAGCCTGACGTGAGTTCAGACGTCTAGCAGTCTGAAGATACAGTAGGTTTTTATGGTCAGTGAGGATAGTAAAAGGTTTGGAAGCCCCTTCCAGAAGATGTCGCCATTCAGACAATGCCAATTTGATGGCCAGTAGTTCTCGATTCCCAACATCATAATTCATCTCTGCCGGAGAAAACTTTCTAGAGAAAAAAGCTACTGGATGGATTCTACCAGACTTTGGCTGTCTCTGGGAGAGTACGGCACCTGCTCCAACCTCAGAGGCATCAACCTCAACAGTGTACTGGAGGTCAGGATTTGGATGCAGAAGAATTGGAGCTTTACTGAACATGTCCTTTAATCGCTGGAAAGCTGATTTTGCTTCTGAAGACCACGCCTTGCAATTTGTACCCTTCTTAGTCATGGCAGTAAGGGGTGCCGCAATGGAGGCAAAACTCTTAATGAAGCGTCTGTAGTAATTTGCAAATCCTAAAAAGCTTTGGAGTCCTCTTAAAGTGGTTGGTTGGGGCCATTGCAAGACAGCGGAAAGTTTTTGAGGGTCCATTTGGAAACCGTCCGCACTTATGATGTACCCAAGGAAAGGAATACAGCTTTGATGGAAACTGCACTTCTCGATTTTTGCATAAAGATGGTTTTCTCTAAGCCGTTGTAGTACCTGTTTCACATGCGAGATGTGCTCTAGAAGAGTCTTGGAAAAGATTAAAATGTCGTCCAAGTAGATGATCACAAAATGGTTGCTGAAATCATGAAAAATTTCATTCATGAAACGTTGAAAGACAGCAGGTGCGTTACACAAGCCAAATGGCATGACCAAATATTCAAAGTGTCCATTACGAGTGTTGAATGCTGTCTTCCACTCGTCCCCCTCATTAATTCGAATCAGGTTATAAGCCCCTCGTAGGTCTAGCTTGGAGAATATAACAGCCCCCTTAAGTAGATCAAATAGTTCAAGAATGAGTGGCAAAGGGTAGGAGTCCTTTACGGTGATTTGATTTAACCCCCGATAGTCTATGCATGGTCGAAGGCCCCCATCTTTCTTTTCAACGAAGAAGAAACCTGCTCCTACTGGAGAAGAAGAGGGTCGGATAAAACCTCTTTCCAAGTTGTCTCTTACGTATTCCTCCATAGAGTTTTGTTCGGGCAGAGACAGGGGGTAGGTCTTTCCTTTGGGAAGAGGTGCTCCGGGAATCAATTTAATTGTACAGTCAAAAGGACGATGTGGGGGTAACACCTCTGCCTTTTGTTTGCAAAATACGTCTGCAAAGTCATGGTATTCACGAGGGAAGGTAGGTGGGATAGTCACAGGAGCCAACATGCAAGCAGAAAGTCTTTTGGGTTGAGACAAACAGCGAAGGCGACAGGACGATCCCCAGGAGGTTAGTTCTCCATTTTCCCAATCAAAAGAGGGGTTGTGAAGTTGTAACCATGGGTAACCAAGGATGATAGGCAGAAGCGGAGAATCAATAAGAGACAAGACAACTTCCTCTTTGTGGAGGAGGCCTACCTGCAGGGTGATTGTCGTAGTCTCGAATTTCACAATACCATCTCCCAAGGGCTGTCCATTCAGGGTGGTAATGTTCAGGGGTCTAGACTTAGGAACAAATGGGATGTTGTTCTTTCTTGCAAAAGTGTAGTCCAAGAATATACCCGCCGCTCCGGAATCCACAAAAGCCTCACAGAAAACAAGCTTAGAAGATAAATGGATAGTAGCCGGAACAGTAATCTTGGTCTTGGAGGATCTACCTGTAAGGTCTAAGCCAGCTCCTCCAACACTGGTTAGACCCTGCCTTTTACTGGACGGGAGGGGCAGACAGATACTAAATGTCCTTTAAGTCCGCAGTACAGGCACAGGCCCAATGAACGCCTCCTTTGTTTCTCTGACTCAGTTAGGTGGAGACGGCTCACCTCCATGGGTTCCACAGGTGTCTGGGGTTCAACAGAGGTTTCAGGTTCTGGCTGAGGTGGTGCTTGGAAGTTAGGGGCCAAACGGTAAGCTGGCCTAGGAAACTTGCGGGTTCTAAGTCTCTCTTGGCACCTTTCATGGTACCGGACATCCAGACGAACACACAGCTCTATGAATTTCTCAAGGTCTTCTGGGAGATCCTTATAGACTAATTCGTCCTTGATGCGATCCGTAAGACCTTTTCGGAAGGCTGCACGTAATGCCCTTGAGTCCCAATTTGTTTCAGCAGCAAGGGTACGGAACTTAATAGCATACTGTGCCACAGATCTGGTGTCTTGTTGTATGTCCAAGAGGGAGTACTCAGCTGCAGAAACTCTACCTGGCTTGTCAAATACAATCTGGAGAGAGGCCAGAAATTTTTCAGCATCTTGGAGTACAGGATCGTTGCGTTCCAAATAAGGAGAGACCCAGGCCAGGGCCTTCCCCTTTAACAAGGAAATTACAAAAGTCACTTTGGCAGACGAAGTGCTAAAAGTTGCAGGGTTGTTGCGGAAATGCAAACGGCAAATATTTAAAAAGCCTCTGCAGTCCTCAGTATCACCACCAAACTTGTCAGGCAAGGGAAGTTTTGGTGGTACAGAAGAGGCGGGTTGGACCGTAGTAGGAGTAGGATCCGGAGTCTGAACCGTTGCAGAGGAACCAGGCAAACAAGATTTGAGCATGGTGCAAAGTTCATCTAACTTGGCGTCCAGGGAAGCAAGATGCTGTTCATGAGCTCCGATCAATTGTCCCTGACGTGTAATCGCCTTAACAATCTCAGCAGGGTCCACTGCCATTGTGGCCCGTTTATTATGTAAGGTACCTGTAAAAGGTAGTGTCCGAAGTGGAAATAGTGTGCTTGAGATCCAGGCAAAGCGTCGTCAGGCGAATAGTTCAGAATCAAAATCCGGAGAAGAGTCAGGCTGGCTAAGGTCATTCACGATCTGGCGGCAAGGTACAAAATCAGCAGGCTGTAGAATAGTCGGGATATCAGGCAGGAGTTCAATACAAGGAAGATCACTGAAGTCAAAACACCCAGGGAAGAAATCCAAATAAACGGGCACTGAGTGATGACCTCACTTCCTATTTAAAGGCTGTCCAGATTGAGAATTGTCCACAGCTGGCAGCAGGTGGAGCTAGAGAGTATGATGTAGTGTTGAACACAGTAAGGACATTCCCAAAGTCTAGATCTCTTCTGTAGCACAACAGGTAAGGCTATGGTTTAAGAGACCAGGAAGATCCCGGTTCGAATACAACCTGGGTCATGACACCATTGTTCTAGGACTTGTGGGGAATGAAAAGTGTGCGCTCCACTATAAGGGTTCCTTATGACAATAATGTGTGCCCTGTGATAAGCCCGGTACCCTTGAGCAGGATGCTGAGGTGCCAGCAGTAGGGGTGACCACTGAACCCAATAATTATCCCTTAGATGTTCTTGCTGGTGAGACAGAGGAGCCAGAGGAAAGTGGAGATATGCCTGATTTAGAGGTACCTCGGGATAATTTTGGCACTGAGCAACTCAGAGATCCCACATTATTAAAGTCAAGGGAGAATGTTAAAGTCATAAATGGTGTGCCTCAATTTCCAGGGACCGATAAAATGTTCCCCCACATGTACCGTGTATAGGATAGTTAGTGAAACACTGTTTAGGTAGTGCTCAGACGAGCAGGATTTATTTTTATGTTTTGCCTGAAATGTAAAGGCCTTTTATTTTTGTTGTTGAAACCACAATAAAGTGGAACTTTGTTTGGACTTCATCCTGTGTGTCACTGTCTCTGACTGTCCGCAAGCTGGTCAATCTGCCTCTACCAGAGCTAATTCCCAAGATTTGTTGTATCAGGTTGATAAAATACGTGGGGAAGCTGTTGAGCAGCTCGTGGTGCCACAGTCATACAGTAGAATGGTGTTAGACCTGGCTCATAAGCATGTGCTTAGTGGACACCTAGAATGTGACAAAACCAGAGAACGCATTTTGCAGAGATTTTTCTGGCCTGGTGTGTATACTGAGGTACAAAGGTACTGTGAGTCCTGCCCTAAGTGCCAGCTAAGTGAGTCCACTGGTTCCTCTACCTATCATAGAGGTTCCTTTTGACAGGATTGCCATGGATTTGGTTGGCCCTTTAGTAAAGTCTGCTAGGGGGCATCAGTATATCCTGGTGGTGTTGATTTACACCACCCGCTATCCTGAGGCATTCCCGCTAAGAAACACCTCGTTTAAGACCATAGCACGAGAATTGTTTCACATGTTTACCCGGACTGGTATACCTAATGAGATACTTACCGACCAGGGTACCCCCTTCATGTTCAGAGTCATGAAGAAGTTGTGTAAATTGTTAAAAATTAAATACCTGCATACATCTGTGTATCACCCGCAAACTGACGGTCTTGTAGAAAGATTTAATAAAACATTAAAGAGTATGTTAAGGAAGGTGGTCAGCAAGGATGGGAAGGATTGGGACTGTCTTTGCCATTTCTTATGTTTGCCATTCGTGAAGTTCCTCAATCATCCACAGGTTTTTCGCCCATTAAACTTGTATATGGCAGACATCTGCGTGGTCTCCTTGATATAGCAAAGGAAACCTGGGAACAAGAGCCCACCCCTTACAGGAGTGTAATAGAATATATCTCCCTGATGCAAGACCGAATTGCTGCTGTCATGCCAATTAATAAAGAGCATTTAGAACAGGCTCGAGAGGCCCAAAGCCGGGTATATGACAGGTCCGCTAGAATAAGAAACTTTAACCCAGGGGACCGAGTGTTAGTTTTAGTGCCCACGGTAGACGGTAAATTTCTCGCTAGATAGCAGGCAGCTTATGAGATAATTGACCGAGTGGGTGAGGTAAACTATAGGGTGTACCAGCCTGGTAAGAGGAAGCCAGAACAGTTGTACCATGTTAACCTGGAAAGACAGAGAGACTCTGTCAGCTCTGAATGTTCCCTGCAGTGGAACTCCTGAAGTTAGTGTGTCTGATTCCCTGTCAAAGTCACAGAGACAGGAGGCCAAGGAGTTCGTGCAGAGGAACACTGACGTGTTTTCAGAGTTGCAAGGGCTGACAAATGTCATTAAGCATGACATTGTCACCGATCCACATGTACGGATTCATTCAAGACCTTACAGGGTTTCTGAAGCCAGCCGACAGGCCATATCTGAAGAGGTTAAGAAAATGTTAGCCCTCAGGGTGATTGAGGAATCAAAAAGTGAGTGGTCCAGTCCCATAGCGTTGATTCCTAAACCTGATTTGTAATGACTTCCGTAAGTTGAACGAAGTATCCAAGTTTGACGCATATTTTATGTCACGAGTTGATGAGCTCATTGAGAGACTCAGTCATGCTAGATACTTCTCCACCCTTGACTTGACCAAAGGCTACTGGCAAGTTCCTTTTACTGACAGAGCAAAAGAAAAAACTGCGTTTGTTACCCCAGATGGGCTCTTCCAATATGTCTGCTTACACTTTGGGTTACATGGGGCTCCAGCAACTTTTTAAAGATTAATGGACATTGTCCTTAAAGGGCTTCTGTCACTCCACTAAACTCATAATTTTTTTTTTGGTCTCCCTAAAATCCTTGTGCTGCGATTTCTCAATATATATAGCTATTACTCTGTTTGGTTCAGTAGTTCTATAAAAAAACTGACTTTTATATTATGCAAATTACCTCTCTAGCAGCAGGTAGGGCGGCTACCTGCTGCTAGCAGCCGCATCCTCCATTCATGACGCCCCCTCCTCATGTTGATTGACAGGGCCAGCGGACGCACTCGTCCTCTGACTGGCCCTGTCTGCATTTTAAATCTCGGTCTTCAGTTGGCGCAGGCGCACTGAGTGGAGGACACTCGCTCGGCCGCTCCATCCTCAGTGCGCCTGCGCCGATGACGTCACATGTACACCCAGCGCAGGCGCACTGAGGATGGAGCGGCCGAACGAGTGTCCTCCACTCAGTGCGCCTGCGCCAACTGAAGACCGGCGCGAGATTTAAAATGCAGACAGGGCCAGTCAGAGGACGAGCGCGTCCACTGGCCCTGTCAATCAACATGAGGAGGGGGCGTCATTATGAATGGAGGATGCGGCTGCTAGCAGCAGGTAGCCGCCCTACCTGCTGCTAGAGAGGTAATTTGCATAATATAAAAGTCAGTTTTTTTTATAGAACTACTGAACCAAACAGAGTAATAGCTATATATATTGAGAAATCGCAGCATAAAGATTTTAGGGAGACCAAAAAAAAAATAATGAGTTTAGTGGAGTGACAGAAGCCCTTTAAAGCCCATAGTCGGTATGCTTCAGCTTATTTGGATGACATCATTATTTTTAGTCACGATTTGGAGAGCCACTTACCAAAAGTACAAGCTGCAGTAGATTCTCTCAGAGCGGCAGGGTTGACCGCCCATCCCAAAAAGTGTACTTTAGGCCTGGAGGAAGCAAGTTACCTGGGTTACATAATTGGCAGGGAAATGGTAAAGCCTCAGATAAATAAAGTTGAAGCTATCCAACAGTGGCCACATCCTGTGGCCAAAAATCAGGTGAAAGCTTTTTTAGGAATTGTGGGGTACTACCGCAAGTTTATTCCTCTCTTTGCCAATACAGCAGCCCTGTTAACAGCCCTTGCCAAGGGAAGTAAGTCTGTCATGGTCAAGGGGAATGCAGAAGCTGAACAGGCATTCCAAGAATTAAAAGTGGCTCTCGTCCAGACTGAAGCATCTGATGTTGGGCTAGGTGCAGTGTTGTGACAGGAGGTTGACGGTGTGGAACATCCTGTGACATATCTGAGCAGGAAGCTTACTCCCGCTGAGAAAAAATTATAGCATTGTTGAACAGGAGTGCTTAGCAATTAAGTGGGCCCTGGAATCACCTGTTGGGACGCCACTTTAGGTTGGTCACTGACCACTCTCCACTTACATGGGTGTGCCAGCAAAAAGAGAGAAATGCACAAGTGACGAGGTGGTTTCTCACTTTACAAAATTTTTACTTTTCTGTTGAGCACAGAGCAGGGAATCTGCAAGGAAATGCAGATGCTCTGTCTAGGACACATTGTCTGATAGCTAAAAGTGACCGACCCCACAGGTTCAAAATGAGGGGGAGGGTATGTGAGACAGTGACAGGTAGAGCGATTGATGGCAGGTATTTTTCCCCCAGAATCCTGTCATATGCAGCTTAAGCTCCAGAGAATGCCCAGTATGTAGTGGAAAGCCCAAGCTTTCCTGAAGTGGCTTTGTAAAAAGCCAACATAGGGCCTGGAGTTTTGGATTGGGGAAGAGTTGGGCAGGTTCACCAATCCGCAGTCCACTTCTGGTAAGAGTTCTAGCCTGCTGTCTCTGATTAGCTGCACCTGCAGTACTTTCATAAGAGTCTGGGCTGAGAGCTAGAAAAGAGCTGGGACTGATATGCTGGTGCTTGTGAGTAACTTGCTGCGAGAAGAACTTCAGGGCTGACAGTACTGTGTAGTTAGTGAAACACGGTTTAGGTAGTGCTCAGACGAGCAGGATTTGTTTTTGTGTTTTGCCTGAAATGTAAAGGCCTTTTATTTTTGTTGTTGAAACCACAATAAAGTGGAACTTTGTTTGGACTTCATCCTGTGTGTCACTGTCTCTGACTGTCTGCAAGCTGGTCAATCCTGCCTCTACCAGAGCTAATTCCCACACCTAATTCTGCCAGGTTCTGCCCCTCTAGTGCAATGGAAGCAGAGTATTGCTGTGAAGTGTTCTCTCTTCTCCACATTGAGCTGCTTCACCCCCCAGAGTGACAACTGTAGGGATCTGCTGGATGGATGCTACAACTGTCGCTCGAAGCAGAAGTGCAGGCAACTCAATGCACGGAGCAGAGAACACTTCTCAGTGATGCACTATTGCAATGAAGAAGAACAATATGGCAGTGTAGAGGTTCATATTCTACTGTCTTCTCCAGCCCTAATTTAGTGCCATCAGCAGTTTAGCATTATCAAAGCTGCTGACAGATGATCTTTAAATGCACAACTAGGTAGTCCGACAGTTCTACTTGTCTCAGATTTCAGTGTGGATTCTGCACCTAAATTTAGTGAATGCCTCATCCAATGCATGTTAATTGGGATTCCATTTACATGCATAGTAAAAATACCTCATGAATTTCTGGCCACCATGGTGTTAAGTATTGTGATGAAAATAGGACTAATCCTTGTGCGAATCTGCAGCAGATCTGCTGCACAAGATGTTTGTCATTATTATAGAATATGGTAAAAATTGACTCTGTCCACATATAATTTTATTCCTTCCATCATAGGTGGAGATGCAGCGACCGGGCCGCAGGGGCAATATGTGAGTGTTAGTGGGCCGATGGGGATAGTAGTAGTTTACTCACAGTTCTGTAGAGCTCCCTGGGCCGGCATGCAGTGAATGGAAGGACAGCACCAGTTCCTTCGGGGCACACTCTGTTGTCCAGGGATTCCCGCCAGATGGTGGTTGAGTTGCCCTTGGTTGTGTGGTTTTTAAGGTGCCGTAGAGGCAGGGTCCCTGGTGTTCGTGACACCAGCACCATTAGGTGCAATGAGGGATAGTGACGAATATGGAGAGAGTCAGTAGTTAAACAGACTGGAACTTTACTTAAATAATTGCCTTAAGGTAGTTATAATCCAGTAGTAGTACTTTGGTATACAATAAAATGGCTGAGCTGCAAATCCCAACAACAGGCTCGGTAGGGCTGGTTAATACAGGCTTAGGTTTGGCTGGTGTGGGAAAGGTACTTTCTTTAGCTGTGGCTTCCCTCCAATAACCCAGACTTCCGGTACCTGGATCTTGATCAGAACTTTTCAACCAACAGGGCGGTCTCCCTAGCGGCAGGCAACAGTCTTCTGCTCCATTATTTTGGACAGGTAGCCTTTACACACAAAAGGCCACTTTGTCACTGGCTGGACAATGGAGCTTCAGAAAGGATCCAGTAACCTTGGCCTTGATTCTCTCTAGATTGCCCTACTGGAGAGTGCCCAGGGGCACACATCAGAAGCTACATGTTATCCCTCTCTCCTTTCCTCCACTAACCTCTCATCAAACTTCCTGTGACTGACCTGTTCTTTATATGTAATGTGATGGCACCACCTAGTGGTGAATCGGTGTAATGCAGTTGCCAGCCTGTTGTAAGGATTTTGCAGCTATTACAGACAAAATTGACATTAGCAAAACATGACATTATAAAAGGTTTAGGGACCCACTTCTAACACGGAGTGGGACACTGCACAGATAGGGATTATTCCCCTGCCACAAGACTCCCACTGTAAAACAAAGCCCCATATACTGCACAGTATGCATCCCTCTGTACAAGAAAAGTGGAGCAAACTGTGTTTCCTATACTGTACAAAAGGTATGCCAACTCACAGAGACAATGGGGCCCATTTTAGATGTTTAAGACGCCAGTCTTGATAAATCCCTGCTGTGGCATTGGATCTGCCAAAGTTCTGTAGAGGCGCCGGCATCTTCATAATTTTAGCGGATCCACCGTCGCTTCTAAATGTAAAACAGCTTCCTAGCTGCCTTACATTTAGACCCTTTTCTATGCCTGAAACAGGCATAGAAAATAGTATATTAGACGGGCCTGCCAGCCCGCCCCCACCACGGCCAAAACTTTAGACCTGGTGTGAGCGGGGAAAAGTCGCAGATTGTGGCGCAACTACCCGTTGCATCACAATCTGTGCCTGAAATACGCCTAATATAGGAGTATTTCAGTATAATAGATGACCCTCACCCTTTTTGCATATGAATGGTGGAAGGGGCTATTTAGTTGTTTTTCAAAAAGCGCAAACAGCAGGTGGAGATATAGTAACATACAGATAGATTTCATTGAATAAATCACTAGCTATAATACATTTGTAATTACATACAATTACAAAAGTATTTAGATCGAGGGGCTGGAGTAGCTAAAATGAGTTTTAAAATACACTTGTGTTAAAGACATAACAGATAAAATATTGGTAAATGCTGTATGTACTCCAGCAATGAGGTTACAAGATCTCATGAGTTGAGTAGACCATTGGGAATATATATGTCAGAGTTTAGTAAGTGTGAAGCATCACCAGCATGCTTGAAAGATCTCATTACTGAATGTTTATTGGCGATAGGACAGTATGTGATTATATCTCTTGTACTTTGTAGTGTTTGGTGTTACACCAGACATGATCAGGGATGGTTCAACTATTCCACTGGCCCGGACCTTTCAGGAACTCACCAAAAAGAAGATAATGATGCTTCCCATTGGTGGTGCAGATGATGGTGAACACTCACAAAATGAAAAAATAAGCAGGTGAGAAACATTTTATAAAGAATCACACAGAAATTGGTGGTTAGGGATACATTTTGCGCCAGACATTTAAAATGAACCTGTCATCCCTGGTGTTCTATCTGAGCGTGGGATATGAAAGAAGGAGAGAAGCTGAGCTCTGCGATATATAGTTTTATATGACTTGGTGCAGGATTCTGAGTAAAAAGGAGAGAAAATCCTGGCAGGACTCCTGAGAGATAGTAAGAGTCCTGATTACCCTGCCCACTCATGATGATTGACAGCTTTCTGTGTATACACTGATACAAGGGGAGCTGTTAAACCATCGGTGTGGGTGAGGTATGCTCTAAACGTCTGGAAGGTGCAGGTGCTATCTCTGGGACCCACTCCTATCTGGAGAAAAGGGCCTGTCTTGCGCTACCATGAATGGAAAGGTGGTCACACTTTTCATTAACTTCAATGTGACTTCCAAAAATAGCCAAGTGTGCTTAGTCAGCTATTTTTTGGAAGGCGCATAGATAAGAACAGAGCCACACAAGTGCGTCCACTTCTCCATATGTGGCAGTTGGAGATGGGACCCTGTTTTTGAGATAGGTCTGGGTCCCACCTCTGGACCTGCTCCTGTCATCGTGGATATGTCATAAAGCTCCAGATGGGAATGCTGTATTTTGGGATGTAAACACAGTACAAACGTTGAAGGAGATTTGATCTAATAGATGTGTTCTCTCATCTTTATTGTAGATCTAATTACATACAGGGGACCAAAGTATTTGCATCATTTTTCTTGGAATTGTCAAAACTTCATGAAGATTTGCAAACAAAATCAAATGCCAAAAAAGTAACGCGCTGTCAGGTTATTGGAAGCTGAATATAAGGAATCCAATGTCCAGGATGCAGACAAGATGGCTACTGGTTACTTTGTGGCACATTAGCACCAAAACCTTCAGTATTTCTACAGAGCAGACGGGTTTGCTCATAGTATCATATGATATCTTATGCTGACTGAGACACTGTACTAATGTTTTATAAGAACAACTTTGCTTATTGACGATCTTTTATCCTCTGATATTTTATATTCATGTATTTTTTTTTTAATACAATGATTTTTACAAACCACTCCTGCCTGCTGCGTTATTCTGTGTTGCTTTTTGCAATCAAAGGTCCAAGCCTCCAGGAAGCAGAAGAACGGTCCCACATTCAGAGCATTGTCCACAGCAACACCCAACATGTCCATTGAGTCCTGATGTGGAGGGAGGGGTTGAGGTGACTATTGCTTTTATGTTAAGCATATTTTGATTTTTTTTAAAAACATGCCACTATCATGTCACTATTAATATACTATATATTAAAAAAATATATAAAATCAAAAAATTGTGAAGTTTTCACACTGAAAATATGTTAAGACTTCCTGTCTTTTGAAAGGAGCTACATGGGCCATAGACAGACTGGACAGAAGGGGAGACTTTTATGGGAGAGTCTTCTAGGCATGCTCTGTGACCTCTGATATCACCTATTGTGAATGGTGGATCTTGTCTTTTCTATACAATAGTGTTTCTTGTCATTGTAATTCTGCCTGTGGTAATAATGAGATATCTACTGAAAGGTTACCTGTAAAGAACAAGAAATTGTAACCTATTATTAGACCTAGTGGCCTGTTGGAAAATCGCAGGATTATATACAGTGCCTTGAAAACGTATTCATACCCCTTGAATGTTTCCACATTTTTCCACGTTACACCCCAAAAATGTTTCCTAAATAAAAATCTAGAAAGGGTGGCGTGCATTTATATTCAGCCTCCCTGAGTGAATACTTTGTAGGACCACCGTTCTCTGCAATTACAGCTGCAAGTCTTTTGGGGTATGTACAGTATCTACCAGCTTTGCACATCTAGAAGCTGACATTTTTTAATTTTTGCCCATTCTTCTTTGCAAAATGGCTCAAGCTCAGCTAAATTGGATGGAGTGTCTGTAAACAGCAATTTGCCATAGATTCGCAATGGGATTTAGGTCTGGACTTTGACTGGGCCATTCTAACACATGTTTTCATCTAAACCATTCCATTGTAGCTCTGACTGTATATTGAGGATCGTTGTCCTGCTGGAAGATGAACCTCTACCCCAGTCTCAAGTCTTCTGCCGCCTCTACCAGGTTTTCCTCCAGGATTGCCCTGTATTTAGTTCCATCCATCTTCCCATCAACTCTGACCAGCTTCCCTGTCCCTGCTGAAGAAAAGCATTCCCACAGCATGATGCTGCCAACACCATGTCTCCTGTTGGGGATGGTGTGTTCTAGGGTGATGTGCAGTTTTAGTTGTATTTTGGTGTCATCTGATGAGAGCACCTTCTTTCACATGTTTGGTGTGTCCCCTACATGGCTTTTGGCAAACTGCAAATGGGACTTTTTATGGCTTGCTTTTAAAAATGCTTTTCTTCTTGCTACTCTTCCCTAAAGGCCAGATTTGTGAAGTATACGACTAATTGTTGTCCTGTGGACAGATTCTCCTTCCTGAGCATCTCTTACAAAGTGACCATGGGCCTCCTGGCTGCTTCTCTACTTAATGTTCTACTTGCCTGGGCTGTCAGGTTAGGTGGATGGCCATGTCTTGATAGGTTTGCAGTTGTGCCATACTTCTCCCATTTTTGGGTTATGAATTGGACAGTGCTATACGAGGTGTTCAGAGCTTGGGATATTCTAACTATAACTGAACCCTGCTATTTCTTCACAACTTTATCCCTGACCACCAAATGTGGTGACATAACAATACTCTTCCAGTATGATGGATAATGGCCAGAGCATATAATATGTTACTGAACTAAGATATATGGATAGTGTTTGTTTAATGGATGCAGATTTTCAGTTTTTGAGGATACATAGATTTTTACCTTTACAGTACATTTTCTGCTTCACATTTTTAGTTTGAATTGGTTGCTGATTTTTTTTTTTTTATGTTTAGTTCCAAAACTTAGGGGTTAGATCTTTATATTATATGAAACACTCTAATTCTTTAAATAAAATTATGGAATTTGAGATGGAGATGCTGCAGAACCTCTTTTCGGAAAAGTAAGGATCAGAGTGGCCCCAGGAAGTGCAAAGCTGCGCGAAACGGCCGTCGACGCTATTATGTTTGAGAAACTGACATCTTGCCCCATGAGCTCTGCTGAATGTTATCCCGGATGAAATAAAGGATTATTCATTTTTTACTACATTGGTTAGTGCCACCCTTATCGTTTTCTTCACATTGGACTATATTTATTGCTGTTGGGCTTGAGCACTGCTACATTGTACTGGAGGCATAGACGTGCGGTGGATGGCCAGTTGGTTTGCAGTGGAGACTGTTTAGTGTGTAGCAACTGTGCCGCCTCCTCTTTTTCTTTTGTTGTTTTTATTGATTGCTTGGATAAGGCCTCGTCCTTCTCATAAAGAGGTCTGCAGTATATGAGATGTGTATTTTTGTGTTGTGCCCACACTGGTGATTACGAAGGGGTTGTCCAAATTGTAGAGTCCATTTAATTTAGGCCACCCATTGACACCAGAATAATATGCAAGTGGAATGCAGCAATAATACAGCCCCCAAAGTAGTCTATGACACCTTACTGTACCCAAAGGCGTAACTAGGCGCAAAATTTGGAAACACCCCAAGCAACTTCCCTAAAACCTCTCCTTCCGCAGCGAATCCTACACCGTTCAGTAGGAGGAGTCAACAGTTCACTAATCAATGGCTGGTGAAAGCACCTCCCCATGCCCTTCCGCCTTATTAATGCTCCTCCCCTCTATCTACAGCTTCCTCATAGTCCTCTTCTATCTGAGGGCTTGGGTCCCTGTATTTTATAATCTTCTGTCCTTATTGTTAGCTAATCATCTCTCCACGTACTCACCTTCCACTTACACACAGCAGCAAAATTGAACAGGTAGTGATGCAGTGTAAAGCGTGAGGGAGATACAGAACAGCAGACCAAGTTTATATGGAGAGAGGAACTCCTATACACCATGCAGCTAAGCTGCAGTCACTGATCAGAATCGTAGACTGCGGATAGAGATGGTGGAGGCAAAGTGTTGTGGAAGGGGGATGTCCTGTGTGAGTGGTGTCCTGTTCATTAAAAGAGGAGTTAGTTCAGAGCCCAAATTAGTGTTTATGGGGAGTGCATAGGAGTACTTCTGAATAAACATCTCAAATACTGTATCTCCTATCTTCATTCTAGATATTGCTGAGGGGCTTAACTTATCTTTTAGGAAGGGGTGATGACTGGAGATGAGCGAAGTTCTCAAAAATTTGATTCGGCTGCTTCGCCGAATTTCACAAAATGATGGGGAGCAGTGATGGGGATCAGTGATTGCGCCCCCCCCCCAGTCATTGAACCCCTCAGATGCTGCGTTCATCGCTCAGTGTGTGATGACGTCATTGTGTGCTAATGGGTGAAGCGAGTAGGATTTTTTTTACCACCATTGTAGCGAAAATTGATTTGTTACCACAAAGCACAAGGAAATTTGGCTTCACAGCGAATCTAATTTCCCCTGAAATTCGGATTGAAGTCCACTATGATGACATATTAATACATTAGGTTTGCTTTTTTATGACAGTTGTTTTTTTTGTCCATATTCTTCAAGTGTAACTATGACTTTGTGGCATAGCAAACTGGCAGGTGTGGAAAGAAAGGCAGACATAGTAGGGGAGCATGAGTGGGCGAAATAAAGGAAGTCAAGCAGGAAGCTAATAAAAAAGGTGCACTAACCAATGGTAAACACTAACAACCAGTGGTGTGCCTAGGGTGTTTGGCACCCGGGGCGGGTCCTTTCTCTGCCCCCCCCCCCCCCACCAATACTTTAAAAAAATTGTACCCCCTTGTGAGGGTTAAGACTCCATGTTTGTACTTCATGCTGCCATTTTACATTAATGAACTGTGAGCTTCTTGTGGAAAGTTACTATAACTTCAAGGTCACTCCTAGCCCCCACCATCGCTCATTAGAAAGGAATCTTAACAAGCATTAAGGAGTACTAGTATGTGGCTAGCACCCACACAGTAGTTATGCCTTCTCTGTGCCCCTTTCACAGTTGTAGTGCCCTCTTTGTGCCCCCTTCACAGTAATAATCCCCCTTGTGCCCCCTTTATAGTAATAATGCCCACTGTGCCCCCGTCATAGTAAGGGTACTTTCACACTTGCGTTGTTGGATTCCGGCAGGCAGATCCGGCAATCTGTATGCAAACGGATACCATTTGTAGACGGATCCGGATGCGCATCTGTCTCACAAATGCATTGCAATACCGGATCCGTCTCTCTGGTTATCATCTGGAAAAATGGATCCGGTATTTATCTTTTTCACATTTTTAAAGGTCTGCACATGTGTAGACCTCAAAACCGGATCCGTTTTTCCGGAACCGGTATTAATGCATTTCAATGGAAGATAATGCCGAATCCGGCATTTCGGCAAGTGTTCCATAATTTGGGACGGATAAAATACCATAGCATGCTGCGGTATTTTCTCCGTCCAAAAACTGCACAGTGACTGAACTGAAGACATCCTGATGCATCCTGAACGGATTGCTCTCCATTCACAATGCATTAGGATAAAACTGATCAGTTTTTTTCCGGTATTGAGCCCCTAGGACGGAACTCAATACCGTAAAAGTTTAACGCAAGTGTGAAAGTACCCTAAGGGTACTTTCACACTTGCGGTAGAGGATTCTGGCAGGCAGTTCTGTCGCCGGAACTGCCTGACGGATCCGGCAATCCGGACACAAACAGATGGCATTTGTCAGACGGATCCGGATGCGGATCCGTCTGACAAATGCATTGAAATACCGGATCCGTCTCTCCGGTGTCATCTGGAAAAATGGATCCGGTATTTATTTTTTTCACAGATTTGAAGGTCTGCGCATGCGCGGGCCGGAAGAATGAATCCGTCAATGCGGCAATTTTAATGCCGGATCCAGCACTAATACTTTTCAATAGAAATTAATGCCGGATCTGGCATTCCCGGCAAGTGTTTAGGATTTTCGGCCGGAGAGAATAATTCAGCATGCTGTGGTATTTTCTCTGGCCAAAAAACGTTAGAGGGACTGAACTAATGCATCCTGAACGGAATGCTTTCCATTCAGAATGCATTAGGATAAAACTGATCTGTTATTTTCCGGTATTGAGCCCCTGGGACGGAACACAGTACCGGAAAAGAAAGACGCTAGTGTGAAAGTACCCTAATAATGCCGATTTTGCCCCTTCACAGTAATAATGCCCATTGTGCCCCCTTAATAGAAGTAATGCCCACTGTGCTAGTAATGTCCTCTGTGGCCCCTCTATAGTAGAAATCCCCATTGTGCCCCCTAACAGTAATAATGCCCATTGTGCCCCCTCCATAGTAGAAATCCCCATTGTGCCCCCTTCACAGTAATAATGCTCATTGTGCCCCCTTCACAATAATAATGCCCACTATGCCCCCTCCATAGTAGAAATGCCCATTGTGCACGCTTCACAATAGTAATGCCCTCTGTGCCCCCTCCCCAGTAGTACTGCCCTCTGTGCCCCCAGCCACTGTTCGAAGAGAGAGCAGTGCTCATATGAGAGCTGCTTTCTCTGTTCTGCTCGCAGTAGCATTTGCAGTGATGAGCAGGTAAACAGAGCAGAGAAGGCAGCGCTTATACAAAAAAAAAAAAAAGCAGACAACGCATTTAACCCCTTCAGGACACAGCCATTTTTTGCCTTCAGGACGCAGTCTAATTTTGCAAATCTGACATGTGGTAATAACTTTAAAACGCTTTTACTTACCGTATTTTTCGCCCCATAAGACGCACTTTTCCCCAAAAATAGTGGGGGGGAAATGCTCCTGCGTCTTATGGGGCGAATGCTGCCACTTTACATCGCAGTCGCAGACTGCAATATATATCCTGGCGGGGGGAAGGGAGGAGGGGCCGGTGTCATGCAAATGCGTTGGGGCCAGTGCGGTCACTGTACTCCGGCCCCACCGCTCACTCACTTCCTTAATGCCTAAACCTTTTATAATAATAACTTTAATTGAAGTTCCGATCCCCAGCCCCATCTGTACTACTTACTAAATGTCCTGTAGCAGGCAGAGCAGGGCGGGCAGTCGGCCGTAACTCACTGATGTCACGTACCTGCGCCGCCTACTTTATTCATAAAGTATGCGTCGCAGGCATGTGACATCAGTGAGTTACGGCCGCCCACCCTGCTCTGCCTGTTACAGGACATTTAGTAAGTAGTACAGATGGGGCTGGGGATCGGAACTTCAATTTAAGTTATTATTATAAAAGGTTTAGGCAATAAAACGGTGAGTGAGCGGAGGGGCCGGAGTACAGTGACCGCACCGGCCCCGCCGCACTTGCATGCCACCGGCCCCTCCCACAGGTTTAGCTCCGGTATATTAGGGCATCTGTGGATACCACTATTATGGAGTGGGGGATATGTGGATGGCACTGTTATGGGGTGGGGGATCTGTGGGTGACACATATATAGCAGTGCCATCCACAGATCCACCCCCCATAACAGTGCCATCCACAGATCACCCCCCATAACAGTGCCATCCACAGATCCCCCCACATAACAGTGCCATCCACAGATCCCCCCACAACAGTGCCTTCCACAGATCCCCCCACAACAGTGCCATCCACAGATCCCCCCACAACAGTGCCATCCACAGATCCCCCCACAACAGTGCCATCCACAGATCCCCCCACAACAGTGCCATCCACAGATCCCCCCACAACAGTGCCATCCACAGATCCCCCCACAACAGTGCCATCCACAGATCCCCCCATAACAGTGCCATCTACAGATCCCCCATAACAGTGCCATCCACAGATCCCCCATAGTAGTGTCATGCACAGACCACCATTAGTTCAAAACCCACACCTCTTATTTTCCTCCTCAAAAACCTAGGTGCGTCTTATGGGCTGGTGCGTCTTACAGGGCGAAAAATACGGTATCCAGGCCATTCTGAGATTGTTTTCTCATCACATATTGTACTTCATGACAGTGGCAAAATTAAGTCAAAATATTTCATTTTTAAATTATAAAAAAAAGACCAAATTTACCAGAAATTTTAAAAAGTTAGCAACTTTCCAAATTTCAATCACTCTACTTTTATAATAGATAGTAATACCTAGTTATAACTTTACATTCCCCATATGTCTACTTCATGCTTGGATCATTTAGAAAATTACATTTTTTTTTGTTGAGACGTTTATATGCTTAGAATTTTAGAAGCAAATCTGAATTATTTTTTTTTACATTTCCCAAAACCCAACTTTTCAGGACCAGTTTAGTTATGAAGTCACTTGCTGGGGCTTACATATTAGACACCACCCATAAATCACCCCATTTTAAAAACTACACCCCTCAAGCTATTCAAAACTGATTTTAAAAATGTTGTTAACCCTTTAGGTGCTCCACGAGAATTAAAGGTAAATGGGAATGACATTTCAAAATTTCACATTTTTTAGCAGATTTCTAATTTGAATCAATTTTTTTCTGCAACAAATCAAGGATTAACAGCCAAACAAAACTCTAAATCTATTATCCTGAATCTAGAGTTTACAGAAACACCCCATATGTGCTCAAAAGCTGATGTATGGGTGCATAGCATGCTTCAGAGTGGACGGAGCACCATATGGCTTTTGGAGAGAGGATTTAGGCCGAGTTCACACGAACGTGTGTGATCCGTGGCCGTATTGCGGCCCGCAAATTGCGGGCCGCAATACACGGCCACAGTTCCGCGTGCATTCCGTATCACGGATGCGGACCCATTCACTTCAATGGGTCCGCAAAACCGGAATTGCGGAACGGCCGCACGGAACGGGACCCCTCGGAAGCACTACGGAGTGCTTCCGTGGGATTGCATCCCGTACTTCCGTTCCACAAAAAGATAGAACATGTCCTATCTTTTTGAGGAACGGGCGGATCGCGGACCCATTAAAGTGAATGGGTCCACGATCCGATGCGACTGACCTACGGCTGGCGATCATGCATTGCAGACCGCAGCACGGTCACGGGTCACACACGTTCGTGTGAACTCGGCCTTAGCTGGAATGGTAATTGGGAGCTATGTCGCATATGAAGACACACAGAGGTGGTTCTACAGTGGAAACCCCCAAAAAGTGACCCCATTTCGGAAACTACACCGCTCAAGGAATATTTCAAAGTGTGTAGTGAGCACTTTGACCCATCAGGCATTTCACAGAATTAGGAAATACTTGGCTGTGAAAATGAAAAATAAAAAAAAATTCCAGAAAAAAATTGCTTTACACCCACATGTTTCACTATCGCAAAGGGTAACAGGACAAAATGCACCCCACATTTTGTTCCTCCTTTCCCCCCGAATACGGCAACACCCCATATGTGCTCAAAAAATGATGTATGGGTGCACAGCAGGCTTCAGAGTGGAAGGAGCACCATATGGCTTTTGGAGAGCGGATTTAGCTGTAATGGTAATTGGGAGCTATGTCGCATTTGAAGACACCCTGAGGTGACCCTACAGTGAAAACCCCAGAAAAATAACCCCATTCCGGAAACTACACCCCTCAAGGAATATTTTGAGGGGTGTAGTGAGCACTTTGACCCATCAGGCGTTTCACAGAATTAGGAAACACTTGGCTGTGAAAAAGAAAAATTACAATTTTTTTCACACATTTTTCACTTTCTGAAAGGGTAATAGGACAAAAAGGGTTCCCCATTTCCCCCTGAATAGGGCAACACACCATATGTGCTAAAAAAAATGATGTATGGGCGCACAGTAGGGCTCTAGAGTCAAACAGCAAAATATGGATTTTGCTGACCTGAATTGGCAGGAGAAAATGCACCCCAGTATGTGTTACCCATTTTCTCCCCATTCAGGAAACACCCTATATGTGCTTTAAGCCTGCTGTATGGGCGCACAGCAGGAAAATTGCTCAATGTGAATTTTGGCTGGCCTGAATTGGTAGACATGGACTTTAGGTGCCATGACGCATAAAAAAAAAATCCTGAGCTCCCCAGAAATTAAAAACCCCTAGAAGTGACCCCATTTTGGAAAGAGCACCCCCGTTCAAACATTTTAGGTAATGGAAAGGGTACTTTTCAGCAAACAGGTGTCTCACAGAAGGCAGAAACACTTGTTAAAGGATTTCAAAGCATACATTTCTAATTTTTCACTTTCACAAGGGGTTAAAGGAGAAAATGCACCCCAGTATATGTTCCCAATTTTCTCCCCATTAAGGGAAACATCCCATATGTGCTTGTAGCCTGCTGTATGGGCGCACAGCAGGGCTCAGAATGGCAGGAACACTGTGTGGCTTTTGGAGGGCAGATATAGGTGGAATAATTTTCAGGCACCATGTCACATTTGAAGACACCCTGAGGCCAGAGTACATTGCTGAAATACTGCCCTCTCCTTCCTAAAAGCCAAAAATCTATTTTTTTATTATTTTTTCCCCCTTATGGTGACATTTGGGTTAGGTACGTGGCTAATTTTTGTACCACACCTTAGATTTTCTTAAGTCACTGTAGGGCTGTAGTACCTGGTCTGAAAGATCCACTCCGCCCATGAACTGGTTGTAATCATGGATTTACACAGGCTTGGTGTTCTGCTCTGTGGTTCCTCGGACTGGGACTAGGGAGGATTGATTTGCATGGATGGTAGTTAACACAAGAACATCCTGTTTGTCCTTGTATTTTAGCAACATCAAATTTTCTGAGCAAACAGCCCTGCTTTCCCCACGACGCACTGTCTGATCTATAAAGGATTTAGGGAGCCTTTTTGATTTTGTCTAATTGTGCCACATGTGCCTATGCCTCTGGCAGCAAGGCATTTCAGGAGAGGGACACTATTGTAAAAGTTGTCCAAATATAGATGGTATCCGTGGTCAAACAGGGGGTGAACTAAATCACATACTATCTTCCCACTTATATCCAGAACCGGGGGACAATCGGGTGGCAAAATTTTTTAATCCTTTTCCCTTGTAAATACGAAAGCGCAATGTATACCCGGGTACACTTTCCCAGGCCTTATACAACTTCACGCCATACCTAGCCCTTTTATTGGGCAGGTACTGGCGGAAATGTAATCGGCCTTTTAAGTGGACCATTTTTTGGGGGGTATATACTTGACCAAATTTGGAATTGTAGTGGTCAATCACTGGCCTAATTTTAAAGAGTCTATCATAACTGGGGTCACTTGGGGGTGGGCATTCATTATTATTGCTGAAGTGTAGAAATCTTTTGAATAGCTTCGAAACAGGTCCGGGGCATGGCAAGAAAGTAAAGAGGGGTGTGATAAAGAATATCTTTGTTCCAATATGAATGTATTGTTGTTGTTTTTTATAATGCCCATGCTTAGGAGAAGTCCACTCAACTTTTGCATTTCAGTCGTCTCAGTAGGGGTCCATTTGTGGGGCCTTGAAAGATAACTTTCTGGATTGGAGGCAATAAATTGCTCTGCATATATATTTGTTTGTTCCACCATCAAGTTAATTAGGTCATCAGTGAAGAATAATTTGAAAAAATGAATTTCACTGAAACCTGTGGTATCTACATTGATGCCTGGAGTAGCTGTAAATTCAGGCACCTGGTGCACCTAGTTATCTGCAGGGATCCATGAAAAGTCACTTGTACGGGGCTGCGACTGCACACTACCCCTAGGACGCCTACGAGGGGGTTCATCATTAGATGAACCATTTGAGGAAGATGAAACTAAATATGTCACTTTATCTCCACTGTTGGAGTCAGTGTCTTCAAAAGCAGGGCATATGCCTCTTCCGCAGCAAAAAGCCGTTTAGTCATTTTAAACTGTAAACCAACATAGATTTTTTTGGGGTGTTTTTTTATTTTTATTAAACAGCAAACCTAAATCCTGTATATCCTTCAGGATAAAAACTCCCTGAGTCACTTACAGTCATGTGAAAAAATTAGGACACCCTTTGAAAGCATGTGGTTTTTTGTAACATTTTTAATAAAAGGTTATTTCATCTCCGTTTCAACAATACAGAGAGATTAAAGTAATCCAACTAAACAAAGAAAACTGAAGAAAAGTCTTTTCAAGATCTTCTGTAAATGTCATTCTACAAAAATGCCTATTCTAACTGAGGAAAAAGATAGGACACCCTCACATGTATTCCCTCTTAAATTGGCTCAGATCTCACACAGGTATATCACACCAGGTGCACATAATTAGTAGATCGTTACTCTGCATGTTGAATGAGGCTTGCCCTATTTAAACCTCAGACATTTAGTTTGGTGTGCTCCTGACTGTTGAAGTGAGAGTGAGCACCATGGTGAGAGCAAAAGAGCTGTCAGAGGACTTCAGAAAAAAGATTGTAGCAGCCTATGAGTCTGGGAAGGGATTTAAAAAAGATCTCAAAAGATTTTGAAATCAGCCATTCCACTGTCCGGAAGATAGTCTACAAGTGGAGGGCTTTCAAAACAACTGCCAACATGCCCAGGACTGGTCGCCCCAGCAAGTTCACCCCAAGAGCAGACCGCAAGATGCTAAAAGAGGTCTCCAAAAACCCTAAAGTGTCATCTCGAGAACTACAGCAGGCTCTGGCTACTGTTGATGTAGAAGTACATGCCTCTACAATCAGAAAGAGACTGTACAAGTTTAACTTGCATGGGAGGTGTGCAAGGAGGAAACCTTTGCTTTCCAAGAGAAACATCGAGGCCAGACTGACATTTGCCAGAGATAAAGTTGACAAAGACCAGGACTTCTGGAATAATGTTCTTTGGACAGATGAGTCCAAAATTGAATTATTTGGACACAACAGCAGAGGACATGTTTGGCGTAAACCAAACACAGCATTCCAAGAAAAGAACCTCATACCAACTGTGAAGCATGGAGGTGGAAGTGTCATGGTTTGGGGCTGCTTTGCTGCAGCAGGACCTGGTCAGCTCACCATCATAGAATCCACGATGAATTCTACTGTGTATCAGAAGGTGTTTGAAGAACATGTGAGACCATCAGTTAGAAAATTAAAGCTGAAGCGGAACTGGACCATGCAACATGACAATGACCCAAAACATACTAGTAAATCAACCAAAGATTGGCTGAAAAAGAAGAAATGGAGAGTCCTGGAATGGCCAAGTCAAAGTCCAGATTTGAATCCCATTGAGATGCTGTGGGGTGACTTGAAAAGGGCTGTACGTGCAAGAAACCCCTCAAACATCTCACAGCTGAAAAAGTTCTGCATTGAAGAGTGGGGTAAAATTTCCTCAGACCGATGTCGAAGACTGGTAGATGGCTACAAGAACCGTCTCACTGCAGTTATTTCAGCCAAAGGAGGTAACACTCGCTATTAGGGGCAAGGGTGTCCTATCTTTTTCCTCAGTTAGAATAGGCATTTTTGTAGAATGACATTTACAGAAGATCTTGAAAAGACTTTTCTTCAGTTTTCTTTGTTTAGTTGGATTACTTTAATCTCTCTGTATTGTTGAAACGGAGATGAAATAACCTTTTATTAAAAATGTTACAAAAAACCACATGCTTTCAAAGGGTGTCCTAATTTTTTCACATGACTGTAGTTATTGACAGGTGTCACAGGTAACACAGATGGCTGGCGATGAGCCTCAGGAGGCTGAAATTTATTTACAGGGGTCTAGTATGGGGAACAGAGTAGTGCCAATATCCTTATTGGGGCAGAAAAGCGGTTAATTAATGTATTATTTTACAATTATAGGTGGCATAAATCTACATCGGACATAGGAGACTTATATTTTACAGAATAGTGCCACTCAAGCACAGGACACGAATATGCACACACAGGAGGGTGGCACACAAAGTGACAGGGTTAATTTTTTTTTTTATGTAACTTGGGAGTGTGTGACAGGTGTCTTGATGGTCACTCAGGCTGGCGTGACAGGTGTCTTGACGGACGGACGGGCTGGTGTGACAGGTGTCTTGACGGACGGACAGGAGGCTGGAGTGACAGGTGTCTTGACGGACGGATAGGCTGGAGTGACAGGTATGGGCATGCCACTGTAACCAACAAATTTGATTTGTTCCGAATTAATTAGTCACAAACTGCTATAAATCAAGTATACCCAGGCCACTCTGCCTAATCATATTCTTACCACTTGGTGGCCCAATCTCAGTGAAGGCTTGGAAGTTAACCCTTTCCCGACAGTAAATTTACATTGGCGACCGGGCATTTAAAAATGGCCACCGGGTGTCTGCTGTTTTAAAGAGCAGACGCCCAGCACTAATGTCCACGACTATTGGTAATGCTGGACGCTGACTTTTAACCCTTCAGATGCCGTGATCATCTGGGTGTGCTCTAGCTCCCCTGGCGGAGATTGGGGGAGCCGGACCATGTATGCAGTAGCTCCTGTTCTCCTGTGTGATAGTACTAGAGATGGTACACAGCATTTAGGTGGGAAAATCTTCCTCAAAGTAATTAAATTGAGGGATTTACAACAAGGATGACTATAATCTCATGTGAATCCCTCCATAGGATCAAGGAACCCTTCCTACTATGAACCTATTGTAACGTAACATAGTTTGTACAGTATACGGTAAGTTAAAAAAAGACATCCATCCATCCAGTTCAGCCTGTCATTCTGCAAGTTGATCCAGAGGAAGGCAAAAAAAAAAAAAAAAATGAGGTAGAAGCCAATTTTCCTCATTTTAGAGGGGGGGGGGGGGGGGGGGGGTTCCTTCCCAACTCCAATCAGGCAATCAGAATAACTCCCTGAATGACCCATCTCTAACAGCCTGTAATATTATTACACTCCAGACATACATCCAGTCCCCTCTTGAATTCCTTTATTGTACTCACCATCACCACCTCCTCAGGCAGAGATTTCCATAGTCTCACTGCTCTTACCGTAAAGAATCCTCTTCTATGTTTGTGTACAAACCTTCTTTCCTCTAGACGCAGAGGATGTCCCCTCGTCACAGTCCTGGGGATAAATAGATGATGGGATAGATCTCTGTACTGTCCCCTGATATATTATCTTATTGTCCTTGGCAGGAGCTGCCTGACACTAGTTTCTACAGCTTAGTTTGCTATCCACTAAAACTCCTAGGTCCTTTTCCACGTCAGTGTTACTCAATGTTTTACCATTTAGTATGTACTGGTGACTTGCATTATTCCTTCCCATGTGACTAACCTTACATTTGTCAGTGTTAAACCTTATCTGCCACTTCTCTGCCCAAGCCTCTAATCTATCCAGATCCATTTGTAGCAGTATACTGTCCTCTTCCATGTTAATTACTTAACACAATTTAGTGTCATCTGCAAACATTGATATTTTACTGTGCAAGCCTTCTACAAGATCAATAATAGACATATTGAAGAGAATAGGGCCCAATACTGACCCCTAACAATGGTATTTTGCTTTTGAAATTATTAGGGTTAAAACCAGATGCGAACATGGTGCATGGATCAAACATGGCCACAAAGGGGATATGTGAAAAACGGGGCTCACTGAGTTTCCATCCTCTGGGTTTGGCCCCAAGTCAAGCCAGTGAACTTGGTCTAGTGGTATTACCTGCCACTATACCCTTTCTTGCTGGTCCAGCTTCCTGTCTTGTCTGGTTTTCTGTTAATATAATATTTCCTGCCTTGGTGTTGTTTGCCTGAGAGATGTTCTAGGGATCCGTATAACCCTCACTAGAAGATGAAAGAAATGTGGCATACACAACACTACTGCACTCCCCACAGGGCACCACTCCACCGTCAGGGAAGGATGGGCCTTTGTCATTTCTTCCACTGCTCTGGTAAAATGAAAGCTGAGCTCTATATGGTTGCTATAGGCAACCAAGACAGTTTTACTGGAAGACAGATTTGATTAATGAGGTCTGATCAGCATTATATGAGGTTGGCCTCATTTTTGAGAGCTCCAAATTAGCTACTTTCCTTGAACTTTTTGCTACAAATTTCACACAATTTAGTCTGGCAAACAAAGTTTTGGTGATTTGCTTCGGAAAAATTAAGCAAAAAAAAAAAACATTGCCCAGTGCCTTTTTACTGTGAAAATTGGCAAGGAAAATGACAGGAAGAAAGAAGATGGATGATCAAATGATTCCTGGGTACTCCCTGACTGGCTCAGAGGCTGGCAGCTTGATCAGCCAATCGGGGCAGAATTCTGGCATGTCTGCTGAGAACGCCATTACATACCATTCTGTTCTCAGCTTGCGTCCTGATAGCATGTATTGTGTCTGTGTCCGCCAAAAAGCAATTGCAGACAAAAGCCAGTAATCTAGCTGTACTACGGACACTATAGGGACAGAACAGCGAGGTATAATTGGGTACCTTTTGTAGTTTTTGCTTTGCTGGCAAGTTCTGCATTACAAAATTCTGCAAGAAACTCATTCAGTCAGCTTTTTTTTTGTAAAAACTTTACATTCCTACAGTTCAATGGCTTATTGCCAGCACCCCAGTAGCATACACTCTGCTGCAAACGCTGAGCAAATTCCCCTTTTTTTTTCTTACAAACCTCTATTTACTGTTTGCAATTGAGCATTTTAGTGCAATTCAGTGTATTAATATACCCCTTTTATTGAAGGCATTGTATTACTGCAAGATAGCATTCAGTTACAGCGAACACATTTTACTGCAATAACGCCGTTTGTATACCTGTTTTAGGGCGGGTTCACATCAGCGTTATGGATTCCATTTTTGTTTTCCGTTATAACATGGTTATTATTGAAAATAATGGAATCTATAAGACGGCAGTCAAAACGGAAGCCTTTAAGAAGCATTCCGTTTTGATCCTTCATAATACAAGTCTATGGCCAGCATAACTGGTCCATCCTGGTTTCTATTAGGCAGGAGTCCAGTCCTGCATAACGGAAACCAGGACAGATCCGTTGTGCTGCCCATAGACTTGTATTATGATGGAATGCAAAATGGAAGCCTTTAAAAGGCATTCCGTTTTGCTTTCCATCATAATAGAAGTCTATGGGAATCATAACTGATCCGTTCAGTTTCTGTTATGCAGAACGGAAAAAAAAAAAAAGTCCTGTGTTTTTGTTTTCCGTCTTGCATAATGGGTCCGTTATGATTCCCTGTAGTTAAACTTGTGAACTGCGCAATTCTGTGAACGCACGCTCCTGTGAGCGCACGTTCACAGGAAATCTCAGGTCTCACGAGATGACGCCAATATCCCCTATCGGCGTTACTGTGACAGCAAAAGGTTAATGAATACCTTTTACTGCAAAAACTGCATTATTACCAATTTTAGTGAACATGTTGTATTACTTCAAGATACAGAGTATTTACAGCAAAATACTAGCAAAAATAGAACTGGCCACCAGCAATTAGAACAAGAGTGTCTTCCTTCTCCTGGACTCCTTTGCGGCAGCCAGGCCACATCCACAATCATCATCAATTACTGCTTCTCTCGCTCAGACTCCTACTCAGTCATCAGCCATTGATAACAGAATGTGTTGCAAAAAAAAAAACTCTACATGCCCAGCAATCCACTGGTGCACAAGCTTAACTGCCACTTGGCAGCTTAACTGCCACTTGGCCAAGTTGTCTGTGGCAGTCACTGCCATACCACCTAGTGGATTCTACTGTCTTTAAGGAACTGATGGCATGGACTCAACCTCGCTGGAAGATACCTAGCCACCATTATTTGTTCCAAAAAGGCACTCCTGCCTTGTACTGTCATGAGGCGGAGAATGTAGGCAACTACCTGCAATTCTTTCTTTGCAACAAGGTGCATGCTACTGTTGGTGCATTCCATTAATTCGCAACACAAGCACTTATCTGCCTCCTCCATGTCCTCCTTAATGGACATCCCCAACACGAAACATTGTGCAGAGCATTGCTTCTACTCCCCCTTCCTCCTATTATAGGAGACTGTATTTGCATTTCTGCCATTCTAACATGGCGAGGAACTCCCTCATGAACCTGCAGTGACAGAACCATCTGCCACTGCACCACTTTATCTGTAAAAACAACATTAAGTGGTGAATGATTTTGTCATGCACTAGACCTCCTGACCAGGGAGCATGTGTTGTTTTGTGGTCAGGCAGTGGTAGCTCATCAGAGATGCATGTCCTGCCTTCGTAGAGGCAACCAGATTTGTCAGAGACAACTGCGGCATCAACAATATCATCCCCTTGATATTTATCTTAGAGCAGACACTCAGGCTGATGCAACAAGGGATGGTGGAAGAAGCACAGCTTCCGAAGCTTGCTGGCTGCTCTGTAGCTGTTTGGAGGAGTCAGTTGTGGAAAAGCAAAAGACTGATTATCATAATACCAACACTGGCCATGATAACCAATCATTAATGTAGGGCCTGGAGCTGTAAAGAACTGGGCCCTCGGGCTTGCTGGCGAGCATGGCAAGCTGTTTGTTTGCTTGCTAATGTACTGACATGCGTATCGTTAGCATCAAGTAATCTGATGATTACTGGATGGCTTTCAGCGAGTAGATGCTTGTCACCCACCTGTCTAACCAGGAGGCCCTTCTCTGTCCCCGTCGAGTCACCAAACTCCCATTATCTCTGCTACCACAATCAGCAGATACCACAACAGCAGTAGTTTTTCCATATGTCCTGATGCAAATCTGCAAACAGAGATGTACTGCCTAAACAACCAGATTCAGTTCCAGCTGGACTGTGCTCATACTATGTTCCCCGACACCATGGATACTGTGCAGGACTCGTGCAGCCTCCAGTGTCATCTCAGAGACGGTTTTCAGAATGGCACCCCCAAATGGACAAAGTTATCAAAATTAACAAAGCATGGATCCATGACAATTTTCACGCATCTCGGGCTAAGGCTGATGAATAGATCTGCCATTGTTGGTGGCTATTTATTTCCAGCTCTGTTACGCCACTGCCACTTTATGCCTGCCTACCATCATGTCCTGTGCCATATTAACTGCTAACCTTCGCTGCTAATCCTCTACTGACACTTCCATTAACCCTACTTCCACTATTAATACCCCAATACAACCGCCACTACTACTAGTACTACCCCAACACAGCCATACACATACCTACTGCCTTGCCTGTTCTTTGTTGTGCTGCTACTGCTGGCACTCTTATTGCTTATAGTTATTACCTCTATACACCTTACACTTTCCACAGCCACACTGTACAGCTGCTGCTCTCAATTAAAGGGGAGTATTTTTCGAGGCTTGTTCAACTTCAGAACAAGCCACTGTGTCTTCTGACAGTTTTTACTTGCATGTTTATAAATAAGGGTAGGCATTCTGCACTCATTAATGCATACTTTTTGGACCTTTGTGCAGAACAAGCCACAGTTTCTTATGACATTAACATGTGTGTGTATGAACAGAGGCAGGCATCTGCCCCCGTTAAGGCATAATTTTGGATGCCTGCCCCCAACAAGCCACTGTTTCTGATAACACTGTGTGTTTGAACACCACATGCCCCTGATAAGGACAGTTTTTGGAAAGCTTCTAATATGAAAAAGAATAACAAATGCGACAACACAATGTGTTTTAAACAGTGTTTGTTAGCAAGGTCAACTATGTGTTTATCCATAGTTAAATATGTCAGTGTCTCTCATTATTTGATATTGCTGTCATTGTGTTAAAGAGCTTAAAAGAGGGCAGGGAGAGAGCAAAAAATAAAATAAAAAATGAGACAAGATATTAAAACATCTGAGTCCTAAGAGACCTGAGTGTCATACCAATTTTCAGGCCAATTAGACCACTTTTGATTTACTTAAAATCGTTTCGACCACAAATTGAAGTACTTAAGACATTTCTGAGATTTGTCCGTCTTTTATGTAGATCTTTTCCTAAATGCTCTTAACTGTATTTGCAAATATTGAAGGAAGTTAATCTAATAATTTATCCATGCCAAGTGGCACCATAGTGTGAACAGACATGCAGGTAACAGCAACAACACAAAGAAGCTTAGTAATTAAAATATATGTGTGCAATTAGGATTAAAATATTTGCAATTTTTAATTTAGAAAGATTATAGCAAGGCCAAAAACTTTAATACTTTACCAGGTTTGATATTTTGGAAAGAGAAAAAGACCTAAGTGGAATCTAAAGAACTAATGGGAATCATCAGGCATACAGACCTGTTTTGAAAAGTCTTTAAAACTTTATCAAAAATGCCTAGAAAAACACACCCAGTATCTCAGGTTTTAAACTTTTTTGTGGTTTTATGCACTTTCAAAAGCGTACTGAAGTGTATGGGGGAAGACATCACATGCTGCATTTTCAGAAAAAAAAGACAATGCTGACCACAAAAATGGGATAAAGCTATGTATATGTTCTTACAGACTAATAGCAAAAATCTGACAGTAGTGCTTTTTCTGTTTTCAAAAAGACTAAATAAAAGTGATATGTGCATATCAGTTGTAACATGTCACGAACCAAACTGGTGTGAAACCACTGTGCCACATGACCAACCTCCTCTAAGGGCAGTACATCGGATGTTGGGGATAGACTTTCCCAAAGGGAACACGAGGTTGCTACTAGAGATGAGTGAATCGAATCCACCAAAGTGGAATTCGATACGAATTTCAGGATAAATTCGATTTGCAGCAAAGCCGGATTTCCTTGTGCTTTGTAGCGAATCGATTTAACCTGAAATAGTCTAAAAAAACAAAACAAATCATACCTCCTCCATTTACTCACGACGGGCTGACCGCTGCCATCTTGATTGAAGCTCTCGGCCGAAATCCCGTGTGTCGTGACGTATGTGAAATTTTTGGTAAAATTCGGCGAAGCAGCCAAATAAAATTTTCTAAAACTTTGCTCATCTATAGTTGCTACCTCTTGAGGAGGAATGGCACACAAGGCAGATGGTCCAGGTCCCAGAGCAAGGTACCAGAGGTACAGACATAGTCAGCAGGCAATGTCGTAACCAGGAGCAACAGTGGAGGACCAAAGGATGAGGCAAAGACAAAGTCAAACATGCAAGAGGCGGCACTGGTCAGGCAATCTGGGCTGACAACAGGAGATTTGAGGCAAACAGTCAGGGATCGAACAGGTAGCAGAGTCCAGAAACACAAGTACGGGTCAGGTAAAAAGGAACACAAGCAGAGATAACAGTAACCTTTGTAGGACACAAGGACCTTGATTCTCATGCACCTGGGAAGTGAGCTGGACCTCTTAAATAGGTGCAGGAGGGCTAGGATTGGTAAGCACAATCACATGTGCTAAACCCATAAATCACAGGAAATGACGCGCACTGGCCCTCAAGGAAGTGCTACAGGGAACAAGCTGAAAACATGCTGTGCCCAGGGCTGGATTCACGACTAAACACTGAGCCTGGGACCATGGTGGTGAGCAGGGGGACATCGGCGGACAATAACCGCTGTTACATAATGACTATAGGTAGTCAAGGACAAGGACAGGGTAGAATTCAGCCCGATTTCCCTACCTACTTGCAGTACAAGCCCTAGATAGCAAGACCGCAACTTGTTTACGGCCCCTATGCTATTTAAATGCAGAGAAGGACAAAGAGCAAAGACAGACAAACACATTACCAGAGTCGTTTGTAAATGGGTCAGAACCAAACAAGCTATACAGTACCAAACAAGAGACAGAGAGTGGGCAGGAGACAAGCCGAGATCAGAACCACATGGACAACACAGTATCAAATGAGAGACAGAGAGTAGTCAGAAGACAAGCCGGGGTCAGAGGAATGAGCAGTCCAATAAACACAGGAACAAGGAACACAGCTAGTGAGTCAGAGACTATCACTACCACTGGTGTAAAGGGATTTAAATAGGGCACAGAGTCCCTGGATCAGAACCTGATGACTCTGTACTCCATTAGTGAGAAACAACGGCACCTAGGAATAGAAGCAACCTACAAAATACCAAGCTAAACTACTAAATAGGTAAAGCATGTTAAAATATTAAGTATGGGAAAAAAGGGATGAAATTGAGCTCTTAACAAGCTCTGCCTCTAATGCTGCCAGATGTAAGGCAGCTATCCTATAAGTCAATATTTGACTCTTTAACCGCCTAACTGTTTTGCCCGAATCTAGCTCGGGCAGTGGGAAAAGCACTCAACTGTTCTGCCCGAGCTGGGCTCGGGCAGAAAATGGAGAGTGGAGGGCTGCTTTAGATGCTGCTTTCTCCTGAATGGTAGCAGCTAGAAACATACAACTGGTCTTGTTTAAAAGCTGACATTCCAAGCAACAGAAGTTGAGTTGGGAATAATCGCGGGTAAAAGCTCCTTTTACTTTCACTTTCAGCTGTATTCACTGCTTCCCGATTTCTATCAGTGATATCTTCCTATGTACTGAACATATTACTGTCCTTCTGGTATTGTCTGAAAGCTTAGAATGTCAGCTTTCAAACAATACATCTCTAGCTGGTACCAAACCAGACATATGAGCAGCTTAAGGGGATGCCTCCCCATCCTTCAGTTTGGAGGAGAATGAGGGAGCAGCTGCAGAGCTGACAGGCTGCAGGCGGAAAGGAGAAATAATAAAAATATATAGATATGTGGCATTATCATCACTGTACGGACCCACATAATGAAATTATATTATTTTTACCAGATAGTGAACGCTGTAAAAAAAATATTTTAAATTGCTGTTTTTTTTTCTTTCCCCCTAAACATAAAATAATAAAAGGTACCATATTTTTTGCCCCATTAGACGTATTTCCCCCCCCCCAAAAGGAGGGGAAAATGCCCCTGCGTCTTATGGGGCGAATACTAATGACCGCTTCCATTTTGGAAGCGCTCATTAGTATTGAAGGACCGGGAAGCAATGAAGGCTTTGTACTCACTGCTTCCTGGTCCTCGGCTGTTGGCTGTGAAAGCTGTGCACAGAGTGACTGCGCTCTGTGATCTCATGCTGTGCGCAGCCCTCACAGCACAGCCAGAAGACAGAGTGCGCTGGAGGAGCGGCCACGTCCAGGAGCAGGAAAGGCAAGTGGTTTATTAAACATGAGGCAATGGGGGCAACATGAGAGGCAATGGGGGCAACATGAGAGGCAATGGGGGCAACATGAGAGGCAATGGGGGCAACCTGAGAGGCAATGGGGTAATATGAGATTCAATGGGGGGCTACAGAGAGCTGATATGAGGCAATAGGGGCTGCTGGGGGCCAATATGAGAGGCAGTGGGTGCTGCTGGGGGTTGATATGAGGTCTGATTGGGGTCTGAGGTCTGATTGGGGGTCATTCACATGACTTGTTGGGGTCTTATTAACATTGGGGGCCTGATTGGGGATTTTAGCTGAGGTCTGATCTGAGGTGTAATGGAAAATATTTTTTTCTTATTGTCCTCCTCTAAAACCTATGTGCGTCTTATGGACTGGTGCGTCTTATAGGGCGAAAAATACTAGTACTAGTATTTAATACACTATACAGGGTGGGCCATTTATATGGATACACCTTAATAAAATGGGAATGGTTGGTGATATTAACTTCCTGTTTGTGGCACATTAGTATATGTGAGGGGGGAAACTTTTCAAGATGGGTGGTGACCATGGCGGTAAAATAATAATCACAATAAGGGTTATCCCTTGTGCAGCTATAAATGCAACAATTAGCACCAACCTGGTCAGAATATCCTCCTACCCCTATCACTTGATGCGGGGTATACGGAGGAGATGTCTCTGCCAAAAAATATAGCTTACAAGGTAATAAACCCCTATCAATTGTAGGGCATCCACCAATACTATGATTTATGATGTGATGCGTCTACAAATAAAGACCAGGCACTGAGGAGACAAAACTACTTGCAGGGAGAGGAGTGGGCAGATATGCTATATACAGTGTTCTATAAAAGCATTGGTGTACACTCACACTGTGTAGCCTATAACTTCACCCCCAAATCATCCTATTAACTCCCCTAGTAATGTCGCCCTAGTAAAGATGATAAAGTGCCCGGGACGGCACAGCACCCTACACCTAGCAGCTTCAGTTTGTATGTGCCTACGTATCGCCCATAATAAGCTCAACACGTTTCTTTGTAGCAAATCATCAGGAGCTGAGGGCATAGACAAACAACACTGACAAACAAACAAGCAGCGCTGCCCCTCTCACATGTGGAGGCGGCAACGTAGCGCTAGGATGGCCGTGACGCAGGCGCCGAAAACAGCTGATTAAGTCACCTAGGCCACTCCTACCAAAGGCGGAGTCAATTCCCTGGACGGCCAATCAAAGAGCTAGACATGCGGTTACCGCAGTAAGCCACCGCCCACTCCAGGGACGAACCGTTCCTGGGATTTAAACAGGAATAATTTGGCGATTTATAAAGCAGCAGGTAAGTATCCAAATACTGACGATAAGCTCACTACAAGTGAATATAAATCAAGTACATGGGATCATATTATGAACCCATTTATATTTGCGGGTCCATTAGTACGATACTGACGCCAAAACACCCACATATTAAAAAGTGGTGGGAAGATGTCAGAAATATATGCATTAAAGGGCCATACTCAGATTAATAAACCTTGGACAGGCTGGTTAATATTTCATAGGGTTGATGGATTGTGGGGAATTACACAGGATCAATCAAAGATGGATATTATGAACTTTTAATGTAAAACCAGCACAACAGGTCTGATGGGACCATCTTAAATGAAGCAAGCAAAATAGATAAATTCATTAAGACCTTCAGGACGCACCATACTTAGCCTGAAGGTCCATTGTGCCTCCTTTTGCAATACTTTTCTATCAAATTCCCCACCTCTCACAGATCTTTCTCACTGTTTCAATCCCCTGAAAATGAATTGAGTCCAACTCATTATCGTGGGTTGAGGCAACATGTCGTGCAATAGGGGTATCTGCACCATTCCGAATATCGTTTAAGTGCTCACCGATCCGTCTCCGAAATTCTCGGATCGTTTTTCCCACATATTGCATCCCACATTTACAAGTTGCCAAATACACAATGCCTCTGGTTTTACAATTGATAAAGGACCTGATCATATATTGTTTTTGCGTGAACGTACTGGTAAATATACTTCCAGTTCGAATGACATTACACGCAATGCAGCCACTGCAGCAATAATAACACCCAGAAATGTGTGTCACTGTCACATTGAGTAGGTCTCTTTTCAAAGCGTTGTCATGTGCAGGCCGTCTCCTCTCTAAAATAAACAAGAGACAGGGAGAGTACTGGGAGGATGAGCAAAGCCCTTGTGACGGTCACGTACACTACACACGGGGGGGAGGATAGTGACCGCTGCGCTCCACCCTCACCCCTGGCCCTGCCTACTTGCCTCGCAAGTGCTAATGACAGAGGACAACTAGACAGCAGTCCCTAACTTAGGATACGTGCTGGGAAGACAGACAAGACAAATAACGGAACGTGAACAGACCGGGTCAATACCTAGAGAGCTACGCAGTACTAAGGAATGAGCAGAGAATAGTCAGGAAAAGCCGAAGTCAAATACCAGGATAGAAACGAAGTACAACAGGAGGAGCAAAGAATCGTCAGGTGGAAGCCGGGGTCAGGATACCAGTCCAGAGTCCAACAAAATGCCAGGAACCTAGAATTAACAGGCAACCTGTGGCCAGCAGGCTGCCTGTATTTATAGTAGGGAGTGAGGGTCATGTGACGTGGCCAGCGTCACATGACCGACAGACCGACCAGTCGAGCACCGAGTGATCAGCTCGGCGCTTAAGGCGGACCTAGGAGCAGGGAGCCTCCCAGCTAGCAAAGCTGCCCCGTGAATGAGGTCAAACACAGATCCTTGCTCCCAAAGCTAAGCAGCAGGTCTGCGGCTGATGGGCACCCCGTTACAGCCCTAAGTACCTTGGAGCTGAGCTCGGGCAGAAAGTGGAGGTGGGAGGGCTGCTTTAGATGCTGCTTTCTCCTGAATGGTAGCAGCTACAAACATGCAACTGGTCTTGTTTGAAAGCTGGTCATACAAGACCAATATGACAGCTAAAGTCCAAGCAAAAGAGGAGAAATCACTGTTAGAAATCGAGTCGGGAATAATCACGGGTAAAACCTGCTTTTACTTTCACTTTCAGCTGCACTCACTGCATCCTGATTTCTAACAGTGATATCTTCCACTGTAATAAACATATTGCTGTCATTCTGGTATTGGAATGTCAGCTTTCAAACAATACAAAGCCCATATCTCTAGCTGAGATATGAGCAGCTAAAGCAGCCCCCTCCCTGTCAGTCTGGAGGGAAATAAGGGAGCAGCTGCAGAGCTGACAGGAGGAGAGAAAGATAGTAAAAAAAAAAAAAATATATATATATATATATATATATATATATATATATAAAAAATGTAGAAATGTGACATTAACATCAGTGTAGTGACCCACATAATAGAATTATGTTATTTTTACCACACAGTGAACGCCGTAAATAAATTCCACAAAATAATGTAAAAATTGCAGTTTTTTAATGTTTCCCCTAAAAATAAAATAATAATACACTATATATACCCCAAAATGATTTCTAAAAAAACTTTTCATGTGACTATTAAGAGGCTAAAGCAAATGTAATGCAGGGCTTGTCTGTCTCTGGTTAGCTGTATGTGAGAGGATACACACTGCTTTGGGGTAGTGGGGGAGGTTTTCTGCATTCTGATTAGTCTTGTCTGTCTCTGGTTAGCTGGATGTGAGAGGATACACACTGCTCTGGGGTAGTGGGGGAGGTTTTCTGCATTCTGATTGGTCTGTCTGTCTCTGGTTAGCTGAATGTGAGAGGATACACACTGCTCTGAGGTAGTGGGGGAGGTTATCTGCATTCTGATTGGTCTTGTCTGTCTCTGGTTATCTGTATGTGAGAGGATACACACTGCTTTGGGTAATGGGGGAGGTTTTAGTGGGGGAGGTTATCTGAATTCTGATTGGTCTTGTCTTTCTCTGGTTAGCTGTATGTGAGAGGATACACACTGCTTTGGGTAATGGGGGAGGTTTTCTGCATTCTGATTGGTCTTGTCTGTCTCTGGTTAGCTGTATGTGAGAAGATACACACTGCTCTGGGGAAGTGGGGGAGGTTATCTGCATTCTGATTAGTCCTGCTAGTTCATGTGAGGAGAGCAAGTGCTTATGGGAATTGAGGGAAATACAGGATGGCCTCAAGGACATGGCAAAGATAACCACAAGAAGTGCTGCAGAGGCAATCTTAGGAAGAAGCTGAAATAGAGTCACAGAGAAATAGGGTTGCTAAGGGCTGAATACAGACATCAGAAAGATAAAATTAACTGAAAAATAAAGCTTCATGAATATCTTCCCTTCAGCATCACATGCATTAGGGATTTCATTTTTGGTGGTAAAATGGCAGTTACACTTTAAAGAAGCAATCTGCAGACAGTTGTTTCAGGGTGATTGCCCCTCGTCAGTGCAGAGCAGAGAGTTCTGGCTTAACTGGGTGAGAGGCCTAAGTCAGGATTTGGGGGGGTACTATCTCTCCTTGGGGAGAGAGCACCTTAATAGTCAAGTCATTTATCAAGGTCTATTTAAAGGGTCGAACATTGACTTATAAAATAGCTGCCTTACATCTGGTGGCATTAGAGGCAGAGCTTGTTAAGAGCTCATTTGCATGCCTTTCTTCCCAGAATTCCAGAAGAGCATGTATGGCCTATAAGTCCCCAGGAGAGATAGTACCCCCCAAATCCTGACTTAGACCTCTGACCCAGTTAAGCCATGACCATCTTTAAAATACCCACTAATGGTCAATTTAGTACTGAAACTATGTATTGTAAAGTTCACCTGATTCTGCAGTCACACTATCTTCCAAGTTAGGGGACATATTAAAAGTATGATTGCAGGATCAGACTGTACAGTTTGTTGTCTGTTACCATGGAAACACATCTCTATGGAAGCTGTAGACAATGTAATTGTTTTGAAAAGTGGCTTCATTTTTTATTTTAAATGAAAAAATTTGATTTGGGAGGTATACATAAAATAAAATCAACTAACAAAAAAAAATATATATATTCTGTGGTTTTCCTAAATGTATAAACAAAACTAATAAAACACAAAAATAGGATTATCCGCAGTGTGAAATACCTCAGTCACAAAATAAGTGGCCTAACGGCTTAACTTCATAAGTAATGCATTTTTCGGGTAGGAAAAAGCTGATTAAGAGATCAGATCTGAATTCCCTGCCAGTCTATCTGTTAATATCCAGAAAGGAATGCGTGATAGCTGTAAAATGTTAATCAGAATATTAAAAATAAATATAAAGCAAATGTTATGTACAGGTGAAACTCGAAAAATTAGAATATCATGCAAAGTTCATTTATTTCAGTAATGCAACTTAAAAGGTGAAACTAATATATGAGATAGACTCATTACATGCAAAGCAAGATATTTCAAGCCTTTGTTTGGTATAATTTGGATGATTATGGCTTACAGCTTATGAAACCCCAAAGTCACAATTTTGAGGTACTCTTTGCTCAGGGGGTATGGATTAATTAGCTGACTAGAGTGTGACACTTTGAGCCTAGAATATTGAACCTTTTCACAAAATTCTAATTTTAAGCTGCATTAATGCAATTAATTTTAATTTGCATTACTGAAATAAATGGACTTTTGCACGATATTCTAATTTTTTGAGTTTCACCTGTACATGCAGACATATTTAACTCAATTAATGACCTTTGTAAGACAATATTCACTGCATTTTCATATGTTATCACTAGAGTTGAGCGAACCCAAACTGCAAAGTTCAGGTTAGTACCGAACTCTGCGAGTTCGGGTACCCAGACCCGAACCCGGACTTTTTCACAGAAGTTAGGGTTAGGTGTTCGGGTGATTTTATTATTTTCCATTATAACATGGTTATAAAGGAAAATAATAGCATTCTTAAAACAGAATGCTAAATAAAATGTCTATTGAGGGGTTAAAAAAAAACCTCACCTCATCCACTTGATCGGGCAGCCGCTATCTTCTTTTCTTCATGACCTGCAAAAGGACCTGCAGTGATGTCACTGCAGGTCCTGCTGAATGAAGATAGAAGTATGAGGTGCGCGATCAAGTGGATGAGGTGAGTTTTTTATTTTATTTTTAACCCCTCAATAGACATTTTATTTAGCATTCTGCTTTAAGTATGCTATTATTTTCCCTTATAACTATGTTATAACAGAAAATAATAAAGTGAAGTTCGGGTCCCCATTGACTTGAATGGGTTCCGGGTGAAGTTCGGGTCAAGTTTGAGTCCCGAACCCGAACTTTGACCTAAAGTTCAGCCATACCAGGCAAACCCGAACTTCCACGTGTTCGCTCAACCCTAGTTATCACTGTTATGAAATGAATTCTTAGCTCTTCTCCCAGCTCCCCTGATGAATCCTGTATAACTACAGTAGGAAAAGCATAGAGGGGGCAGGGCTTTACAGGGACACAGAGAGAAAAGTATACAGATGGGACCACCTTTTTTACGGGTCTTGCTCTATACATCAACATTTTACGCTACATGCACACGACCGTATGTATTTTGCGGTCGACAGATGTCATCCATTTGCTATACAGGTCTGTATGTCCATTCCGCAGATAATAGAACATGTCCTTTTCTGGTCCGTAAAATGAGGTCCACATCCCCTACAGTTCCTGCTCTGACCTTGGACAGTGTATCAGTTTGCTCGTATCCTAGCTGCCCTGACCTTGGCCTGTCCCTGACTGTGGTTATACCTGTCCCTTTGGTGCTCTGCACCAGCATCTCTAACCCCGTGGATCAATGGTCAATCACACAGAGACTACTCCAGGAGGTAGCGGCTTGGTGTCTCCTGCAGCAAAGTCCAGATCCCTGTATAGAGGTTAAAGGGCATTTCTTTAATGGTGGCCACAACACACATCAATTTATATCTGGCTTTTACTGGGTGCACATCTATTTTTAGTTTCGTCTCCTCCTCAGGACCAGTATTCTACAGATACACTTTTTTCAGATGGCACACCAATTTGCAGTGTTCACAGCTAGCTATATAATATGTAATATGTAAATACCAAAGAACTGCCAGGGTAACACCCTTAGGTTTAGCCCAAGGTCTCCCACTGCCATAGCATAATTCAGGTATAGTCCCCATGAAGTCCAATCAGGAAAGTATTATAGGAAATGATATGCCATGTCATATAGCCAACTAGCCTGTTTCAAACTAGACAAACAGAATAGTTAATGGTTTAAATTCAGCCTTGACTGAAAAGATTCAGACAATGCAAGGATTACAGAGAAAGGGCCCCAAGGACCTTTCACCTAAGTAAACCTATGTTCACACTGCATTCAGACATTATATTTGTCCCATTTGCCACGAAAGCCACTCAGCGAATATATTGTATAAGATATATATATATGTATATATAAAAGAAGGACGTATATATATGTGTGTATGTATGTATGTTCCGCGATCACTCAAAAACACAACCATCAATTTCAACTAAACATAGTATACACATCCCTTGCTACCTGGAAAGAAATCTTGTGGGGGGTCATAAGCCCCTACACAGCAGCTGCATGGAGTTTGTATGCTCCAACTATTTTTGCTACACACATATTGCTCTGTACCTCAAAAACTCATCGGTCAATTTCTACTAAACTTGGTACACATTTCACTTATTATCTGGGAAAGAATACTGTGGAGGTAACATGCTGGTACGCAATGAGTTGTCTGTCTATTTTTTGTCCATGTGCAACCAAACGACTGGAGCAATCTTTACCAAATTTGGAACACAGATACATCGGGTGCCTGGGAAGGTTTTAGACTGGGTCTCAGCTCTCTAGGATCTACTGTTCCTGAGATATTCCCCAAAAATTACCTGCATAAGCCAATACAAGCTTGCAAGTCTTTCACTTATATCCCCAACTGCCATACACACGGTCACATGTCCCTTATCAGCCAATAGAAGCTTGCAGGCCCTTAGTCTCCACATACACACAGTTTTACTCCAGGTTTCCATAACAACCCAGCCATTTTTCTTCACTGCTGTAGGTCAGCTTTAGGCTATGGCTACACGACAACATGTGTCGCGCAACATAGATGTCGCACCAATGATGCGTGATAACTTTTATAATGATAGTCTATGGTGTTGCACTGCGACATGTGACATGCTGCAACTGCGACATGACAGTCACACAAAAATGTATCTTGGATGGATTTTTTGCAACTGTCGTGCCGCAGTCGCAGCATGTCACATGTCGCAGTGCGACACCATAGCCTATCATTATAAAAATTGTTGAGACAAAATGTTGCACGACACATGTCATCGTGTAGCCCTAGCATTAAAGGGACAGGGTGCTGTGGTGGTCACTGTTAAATGGGCGGGCACTTTGGAGGTCACTGTTAGGGGGCAGGGGCCACTATAAACGGGCAACTGCTGTGGACGTCACTGTTAAGGCAGCAGTGTACTGTAAAGTCACTGTTAAGGCAGCGTGGTAGTGTGGATGTCACTGATAAGGGGGCGGGCCCCTGAGGAGGTCACTGTCAAGAGAGTGAGGTGCTGTAAAACTCACTGTTAAAGGGGCGGGCTGCTGTGAAGGTCAAAGTTAAGGGGATGGTCTGCTGTGGAGGTCCCATTTTAAAGTGGCAGGGCACTGTGGGGGGTCAGTGTTAAGGGGTGGGGGACTGTGGAGTTCACTGTTAAAGGGGCGGGGTGCTGTGGAGGTCACTGTTATGGGGGATACTGTCGATATCTTTTAACGACACACACAAACATTAAATTAAACAGATGAAATATACCCGTGCAAAGCCGGGTCCTTCTGCTAATATATATATATATTAAATACATAAAGTCACATTATTATGACCACCAGCTGACTAACTGGCAGTGGGGCTGGAAGTGACTGCGGTGCATCCTGCAGCTTCTGTAGGGTGCATGGGGGAGGTCTCACAGATGCTGAACTGGGTTAAAATCTACGGAATTAAGGGGCCAGATTAGTACTTGGAAGTTTTGGTCCAACTAGCCGTGTCATATGCAACATTGTCTTGCTGAAAGATCTAATCCACCCCAGGGAAGACAATCACCATGTATGGGTGTACATGATCTGCAAGAATGGATTTATATCCAAATTGGTTGAGAGTGCCTTCCACATGCATGAGTAACACCACTTGCTTGTGTTCTTCCAGCGATGATTGCAGGGTGTTTGTTCTCTGATGTTTCTCGCCTGAAACGCCAATGTCCATCTATATGATGAAGCAGAAAACTTGACTTATCAAAGAAGGCAACCTTTTCCCAACCAGCTGAGGTCTAATTCCGATACTGCTGAAAAAATTTCAGAGCCCCATATTCTGTAGAGTTTGCTGAAATACTGTTTTAGACAATGGTGCCATTTGTCCACTCACTACAGGGAGTGCAGAATTATTAGGCAAATGAGTATTTTGACCACATCATCCTCTTTATGCATGTTGTCTTACTCCAAGCTGTATAGGCTCGAAAGCCTACTACCAATTAAGCATATTAGGTGATGTGCATCTCTGTAATGAGAAGGGGTGTGGTCTAATGACATCAACACCCTATATCAGGTGTGCATAATTATTAGGCAACTTCCTTTCCTTTGGCAAAATGGGTCAAAAGAAGGACTTGACAGGCTCAGAAAATAGTGAGATATCTTGCAGAGGGATGCAGCACTCTTAAAATTGCAAAGCTTCTGAAGCGTGATCATCGAGCAATCAAGCGTTTCATTCAAAATAGTCAACAGGGTCGCAAGAAGCGTGTGGAAAAACCAAGGCGCAAAATAACTGCCCATGAACTGAGAAAAGTCAAGCGTGCAGCTGCCAAGATGCCACTTGCCACCAGTTTGGCCATATTTCAGAGCTGCAACATCACTGGAGTGCCCAAAAGCACAAGGTGTGCAACACTCAGAGACATGGCCAAGGTAAGAAAGGCTGAAAGACGACCACCACTGAACAAGACACACAAGTTGAAACGTCAAGACTGGGCCAAGAAATATCTCAAGACTGATTTTTCTAAGGTTTTATGGACTGATGAAATGAGAGTGAGTCTTGATGGGCCAGATGGATGGGCCCGTGGCTGGATTGGTAAAGGGCGGAGAGCTCCAGTCCGACTCAGACGCCAGCAAGGTGGAGGTGGAGTACTGGTTTGGGCTGGTATCATCAAAGATGAGCTTGTGGGGCTTTTTCGGGTTGAGGATGGAGTCAAGCTCAACTCCCAGTCCTACTTCCAGTTTCTGGAAGACACCTTCTTCAAGCAGTGGTGCAGGAAGAAGTCTGCATCCTTCAAGAAAAACATGATTTTCATGCAGGACAATGCTCCATCACACACGTCCAAGTACTCCACAGCGTGGCTGGCAAGAAAGGGTATAAAAGAAGAAAATCTAATGACATGGCCTCCTTGTTCACCTGATCTGAACCCCATTGAGAACCTGTGGTCCATCATCAAATGTGAGATTTACAAGGAGGGAAAACAGTACACCTCTCTGAACAGTGTCTGGGAGGCTGTGGTTGCTGCTGCACGCAATGTTGATGGTGAACAGATCAAAACTCTGACAGAATCCATGGATGGCAGGCTTTTGAGTGTCCTTGCAAAGAAAGGTGGCTATATTGGTCACTGATTTGTTTTTGTTTTGTTTTTGAATGTCAGAAATGTATATTTGTGAATGTTGAGATGTTATATTGGTTTCACTGGTAAAAATAAATAATTGAAATGGGTATATATTTGTTTTTTGTTAAGTTGCCTAATAATTATGCACGGTAATAGTCACCTGCACACACAGATATCCCTCTAAAATAGCTAAAACTAAAAACAAACTAAAAACTACTTCCAAAAATATTCAGCTTTGATATTAATGAGTTTTTTGGGTTCATTGAGAACATGGTTGTTGTTCAATAATAAAATTAATCCTCAAAAATACAACTTGCCTAATAATTCTGCACTCCCTGTATAAACTTTAATTACAGCAGCACGTGAACAGTTCACAAACTGCGCACTTTGGCCCAAAAGTCAATAATCATTCCTTTTTCGACACTGATAAACTGCCTCTTTTAGCTACAATGAGGGATATGTGTGCAGACAGCCTATCGCACACCTTATATACCCACCAAGCCAGCTCACGAGACTTGACTTCCTTCATGAGCTATGTGTTGTCAACTTTGAAAGTAGGAACCCAGGTGCAAAATCCTCAAAAATCTTGGACTGGAGATCCTCAGTGTTGAAATAAGAAACAAAAGGACAGCACTCCGGATGATGTGGAAGAAAATGGATCCCTTTATTCACCAATTGCAACATTTCAACTGCTCATTGCAGTCTTTACCAAGCAGTAATGAATATATACGGTATATATTTTTTCAGAAGAAAGCAGCCCAACTGCACTTGCTCCAGGATCTAAGGCCAATGTCCTGCTAACAATGCTCCAATAAAATGAGGCAGCACTTGGCTTGACAAAAGGCATCATTGAACAGGGCTGAAATGTAGCATGGGTAAATAAAGGGAACCTTATTAGATATATATATTGTGACACAGTGAGAGGTTTGGACTGGGAAAATGTATTTTCCTTCCAGCATGTGCTGCTGGGCTGATTTACAGCCAGGTGAGGTCAAATACCGGACCGGATTTTAAATGCCCGTCCGGGTTTTGGCAGCACCTGTGTCACGGCCATGGTCATGGTTGTGACTCCTGAACCGCATGCTGTTGCCTGCGGTTTGGTTTGGTTGTTCAACCACAGGTGAGGGCCGCTAGTGTGTTGCCTCACTTGTGGTTGCCGCGGGCAACAAGTTGTTTTGTATTGTCGCAGTATAGCAGCCTGAGCTGGTGCTAGGCAGCTTGCTGATCCCTAAACCTGTCTGTTAGGTGTGTCTTTTGTATGTCTGGTGTGCACAGGGTTTTGTTATGTGTGCACTTTCCCCTTTAAGTGGTTTCACTTCCCTGGTTAGTGTTGGAAGGGTTAATTCCCTCTCCTGTGTGTGTCTGTGGGGGTGTGGCCACTTTGGGCTATAAAGCCTCTTTGGAGATCTGAAGCTGGGGGGTTCTTCAGCCATGCTTTGCTGGAGACATCCTCCTGGTTATTCCATCTGCCAGTGGGGGCCACCCTTGTTGTCATAAGTTTATGTGATGTTCAGTTGATGTTTTCCTTTGTTATTTGGTGCAGCTATGGATCTGGGTTCCTGTGTGTGGATGTGTGTTTGCTGGGTTCATTTAATGCGTGTGGACATCAGCTTGCCAGCACAGGGATCCAGTCAGCAAGGCTGTGGCAGGTGGCTGGAACTAGTGCAGTTCACCTGCCATATCCATAGGACTGTTTGTGTTCCCCTTTTCCCTGCAGCTTGGCCAGTGATACTCCTGTTCCTCCGTGTTCAGAAGGAACAGGTCGTCTTACCCTGCTCCTAGTTCAGGGATCGGCGGAGGGTGAGTAGGGATCCGAGGTTCCTGAGCATGGGCCCTCCTACCTTCAAGGTCGGCTCATGCAGCTAGGAGTTAGGGTCGGATTAGGGATGCGTTAGGAGGTGACCTGCTCCCTAATTCTGTCGTCCTGGCCGAGCAGCCATTAACATCTTCCGTCATCGCACGGCTGAGGGTTTTCCCCATCCTCAGCCGTGACAACCTGGCTGTCCTTAAATAGGTCTCTGTGTTGGGATCTTGGAGCCTTGTGTCTGGATGAAGGCTTGCTACCTGTTTGGTGTGAAAACAGGTTGGTACCACTATCAGCAACGACTTTGAGGCAGAATTGCCACATGGTGTGAATTACCACCAACACCGCAAGGTGACTTTTTGTTTGAATATGACTGCTTGTTTGTCACTTCCCTAAAGTGTGAATATAACACTGAACTGCTGGATCCAAAGAACTTGTTGTTGCCTCTGTACTGCGTCTGTCTAACAGAGCGAGTCCCCACAATATATATACATATACTGTGTGTGTATATATATATATATATATATATATATATAGTACAGACATCCTCCTGGTTATTCCATCTGCCAGTGGGGGCCACCTCTTGAAGCTCATCAAGAGAATGCCAAGAGTGTGCAAAGCAGTAATCAAAGCAAAAGGTGGCTACTTTGAAGAACCTAGAATATGACATATTTTCAGTTGTTTCACACTTTTTTTGTGATATATATATAATTCCACTTGTGTTTATTCATAGTTTTAATGCCTTCAGTGTGAATCTACAATTTTCATAGTCATGAAAATAAAGAAAACTCTTTGAATGAGAAGGTGTGTCCAAACTTTTGGTCTGCACTGTATATATATATATTTAGTAGGAAGGAGCATTGTATAAATATCTGTACACACACAGTCTTCAGACCCTTTCACTTTTTCCACATTTTGTTGCGGCCTTGTGCTAAAATAAATTAAAAAAAATTGAATTTTCCCCATCATTATGAATACTTCATAATGGCTATTGAAAACATAATATTCAAAATCTTTGCTAATTTATTGAAAAGGAAAAACTTTAATCTTTCATTGACACAACTATTGACCATTTTCTCAGTACTTAGTTAAAGCACCTTTGACACTAGGTTTGCACACCTGAATTTGGTGATTTCCTGCCATTCTTCTCTGCAGATCCTCTCAAGCTCAGGGGGGTGGGGACTATCGGAGGGCAGCCATTTTCAGGTCTCTGCAGAGATGTTTGATTGGGTTCCAGTCAGGGCTCTGGCTGGGCCAATCAAGGACATTCATAGAATTGTTCCTAAGCCACTCCTGCGTTGTTTTGTTGGAAGGTAAACCTTTGGTCCAGTCTGAGTTCCAGAGCACACTGGATCAGATTTCCATTAAGAATATCTCTGTACTTTCATTCAGTTTTCCCTAAACTCTGACCAGTCTACATGCTCTACTATACTTCAGTGTAGGGATGGTATTAGGCAGTGCCTAGTTTCCTCCAAACATGACACTTAGAATTGAGGCCATAAAGTTCAGTCTTGGTTTCATCAGACCAGAGAATCTTGTTTCTCAGTCTGAAAGTCTTTTAGATGCTTTTTTTGCAAACCTACATTTGTCTTTTACAGAGAAGAAGCTTCTTTCTGGCCACTATGCCATAAAGCCCAGATTGGTGGAATGCTGCATTGATGGTTTCCCTTCTGGAAGCTTCTCCCATCTGCACACAGGACCTTTGGAGCTCAGCCAGAGTGACCATTGAGTTCTTGGTCAACTCTCTTACCAAGACACTTTTCCCCCAATTACTTAGTTTGGCAGAATAGCCAGCTCCAGAGAGTCCCCGGGTTGCTCCACACTTCTTCCATTTAAGAATTACGGAGAACTTTCCATGCAGCAGAAATTTTTTGTACCCTTCTCCAAATCTGTGCCTTCACACAAACATCTTTCTGTGCTCTTAAGGAAGTTTTTTCCTCCTCTTGGCTGGGTTTTTGCTGTGATATGCTGTGAATCCTTATATATATATAGGGTGTGTCTCAGAATGTGACTGCTGCCGCCAATCAAAGTCCTAAACAGTATACTGCTGAGGACAGTGATTGACTGCAACGGTGACGTAATGATGCCTATATATCACTGCGGCAGTTTGTAAACAAGCAGCGTCATGGAAAATGGGAACTGTAAACCAGAGAATGGTGCTGGAGAAAGTGGTAAGTATACAATCATTTGATATTTTATATCATTAAAGGGGAAGTCCGAGATTTTTAATTGTCTCGGACAACACCTTTAATTATCTGCTGAATGTTCACTATGGCTCCTCTGGCTTTGCAGCAGTCTCTACTTACACTACTAGATGGGCCCAAGAATGGAGACCTAATAAAAAAACATTACATTCTTCTTTTTGACAATACACAACTAAATTCTACTTTAACTGTTAAGTACTGGTTATATTGTTTTTGGTTACATAATGTGAGAGGCATTCAATTACAAACAGGAATTTTCATGTTCTGTTCTTATAAAGAGTGCAAGATAGACATGACTCATTGGACAAACAGATGTATGTCTGAACTTTTTCTTAGTAGATTTAGCTGCTCTTTTCCCCCTTCTTGTCAGTTCTAATCAACATGTTGAAGTATAAGATACACAATAAAGTTGTGCATCAAATTATCATTAAATCTTTGACAAATGAAGATTAGTAGACTGATGTTGAAGCACTTCGAAAAAATCTGAGAATTACTGTTAACGAGATCTCTGAAAGACTTTAAGTGTTGGGAGTGTAGAAACAATAGTTAAAGGGGTTGGCCACCCTAAGTATCAAAAATCCAAAGTGCCCCAGACAATAGCCAAAACCATGAAGTATTTCTATCGTGACATGTACTGGCTATATGTCATTTTTCTAACCTGTTCACCATGACATGCCTCCCTGGAGGAGCTCCCTCATTCCAGAAAGTAAAAATCCCAGCATGCATTGCAGCAAGCATGTTCAGAGGAGCAGTCACATGACATCTGCGCCCACCTGTGTTTCCATAGAGACAAGAGCCCCTCAGATAATATCAATAACTTAGTCATCAGTGAATAACTGCTGTACAGACATAGCAATAGGAAGTACCCCCCAGTCCCAGCAGCACACAGGAATATGATGCTAATGTATCATACATATGTAACTGGGGGGAGGGAGGGGGCCCTGTTCATAAACTTGCTGTAGGGCCTAGTCATTTTTAGTTGCACCATTGGATTTAAGCCATGATAGAAGGGGAGATTTAGCATTTCCATTGTTTCTAAAAAGTGGTGTTAAAAAGTTGCAAACTATGTGTTTGCGACTTTTTAACTGTGCCTTAAAAAAAAGAAAAAGGGGGAGCGTGGCAATGGCCTGGAGGGGGCGTGACCAGTCGCCCCAACAAATTTGCCAATTTTTGACAGTTTTCTGACTCAAATGAAGCCAGAAATCCACGGCAGCCTTCTGCCTTCTCAAACAGCTGATGTCACCGCCAGTTCTGTGAGAAGGTCTGACAGACGTTCTTCTCTACCTCTTGTATGACGTTCTTTGTTTTGGTTTCACTTTGTCATCTCCTTTCCTTCTGCCAGGTGTCACTTATTTAGACTAATCGTCTTCCTTTATATTCCCTCCCATACTGCCTCACTTTGCGGTTTATGCTACTTCCTGGATGAAGTGTTCACTGCTGGAGGCTGCTGCTGCTGTTTGCTCAGATAAGTCTTTTCCTTTATTGTGTTTCCTTGCTGGCTTGATTCTAGGTGACCCTGACTCTGTCCGTATTAAGTGCAGGGAGCCGTTGGTCGTGTCCCCTCACTATTATAGGGTTTTCAGGTGTCACACAGTCTTAGGTACATGGGCATGCAATCGTCTACCATTGAAACCCTTGCATGTGCATAGCAGTCATGGAGAGCTCTTAGGGTTTTATAGGGCTCACCTATATGCTCCTTAGTTTGGGATCAAGCCAGTCGGTCATTTATTTATAAGTTCCAGCTATCTGCAAATTCATCCGTGACAGCTGATCGGCGGGGGTCCCGGGTGATCGGACCCCCGCCGATCAGAAGCTGATGATCTATCCAGAGGATAGATCATCAGTTTAAACAAAGTGCAGAACCCCTTTAAGAAGATATATTAGTAAGTGTAATATCTCTCTACTTTCTTTATAGTTTTAATAAGTGCTAACAGAGTGGCCAACCCCTTTAAAGGTCAGCTTACATTTGAGGAATTTTTTGGAGGAAAGAAATTCAATTCAAATGCAGAGGTTATTGACACTGTGCAAGAATGGGTCTACATGCAGTCAAAAAACTTCTCTTCTGCAATTCCTAAGATCTGGGACAAGTATATTGCTGTGGCAGGAGAACAGATAGAAAAAGTGTTGCTTTGTTGTATTCAATCAAGTGTAGTTCACACATTTCTGTTAATATTTAAATGCCTATCATATATTCCTCTCTATCATCATCTAAAGAGATCAGCAACCTCCATCACTCCAACTGATCTGAAACTACAGTTTCCAGAATCCTCCTTTCCCATCTATGGGAGTTACAAGAACAGACAAGTAAGTATGCATGCTAGGAGTTGTAGTTTCACAGCAGCTGAAGTGTCGAAGGTTGCTCCAAGTTTAAATTCAAGTAATTTGTTTTTTGTGTTAATTTCATTTATGTATAAAGATATGCTCACACATTCAGGGTTTTAATGACAAAAAAGAAGGAAGTGCACTCTTTGCCATTACCTGGCTTTCTGCATGGATTATTAATAAATATGGTTGGATTGTTATCCAAATCACAATTATAGACAACACAATCTAACCTAAACAATCTAAACTAATAACACAAAAGCAGATGTACTGATCAAGTCTTAGACAGTGTAGGATCCTCCAGTGGCCCCAGCCTTTGATGCCTTAATGGGCCCCAAAGATCCAGGAGAAAAAAAAAAACATTTGGCTGCCTTTGGAGCCAATCAGTTGCCACTAAGGTCTATTTCTGTGATTTAAAACCCATTAAACTTTATTGATGATAATAATTTCCTCTTGTGGGCCCAAGGAACCCCAGTCCGACACTGGTCGTAGAGACAGGATCAGGGCAATTACCAGGGATGAACTTTTCTATGAACACTTCACAAAAACTATCCTGAGAAAAGGTGCTGCCCACAAACATTGAATCGATTTGGGTATTAATGATCGCATTTGTGATCATTCTTCATTGATTCAGGGATTGATTGCTGCATGTCAAAACAGCTCTCCTGCGGCTCAACAATCTGGCAATGATCAGGAAAGAATGATTGATTTCCGATCATTGCGCTTTGCATTGCCCCATTTAAACAAGCAATTATATTGAGCTTATTGAGTGAACATCCACATTGTGAAGCCTGTAACCTGTAGATCTCCATTTAGCAGCAATCACCTCCACCAAACGTTTCCTCCAGTCTAGTCTCTTTAATTGAAACACTTTTTGCCAATTAGTTCTTGGAAAAGTCATTAAACAAGAGGTTGTGCTCCATTAATAACATGAAAGGTACAACTGTTTGTGGACTATTAACATTGTTAGATTGTGTTCTGACTTAGATAACAATTTTATAAGTAATCAATGCACAAATCCTGGTGATATTAAAGACTTCACTTAAAGGGAACTTGTCACCTGGATTTTGTGTATAGAGCTGAGGACATGGGTTGCTAGATGGCCGCAAGGACATCCGCAATATCCAGTCCCCATAGCTCTGTGTGCTTTTATTGTGTAAAAAAAACGATTGAGTCCTATATGCGAGATGAGTCAGGGACAGGACTCATCTCAGGTTAATTTGCATATGTATCAAATCGTGTTTTTTTACACAATAAAAGCACACAGAGCTATGGGGACTGGGTATTGCGGATGTGCTAGCGGCCATCTAGCAACCCTCAGCTCTATACACAAAATCCTGGTGACAGGTTCCCTTTAAGGCTCTAATAACATATGTCAACGATCGGGACATTTATTGGGGATAAGCGCTTGTACCAATGCTCATTCCCAATAATTGACCTGCATAAATATGGTGCCAATCACCCAGCAAATCTGAAGCAATTCTACGTATTTCGGACAATCTGGTTACAGTTGTCCATCACCCTGTGTGAGCAAGAATTTGCTGCCAACAAACAAGGAGACTGTATGGGGATGAATGATGGCAGTAATAATACAGCCTCAACCATTGCTGCATGTAAATGGTCGAGTAGACAATGATCGGGAAGAAATGTTCATAGGAAGGTTTGTTCCCGATCACTGCCCACCCTCTTGTCCCATGCAAGTGCAACTGTAAATTGGATTTGGTGCCTAAATCTTCATCATATGCAGTGAATGGGGTTCTTAGTACTGTGATTCACATGCAATGTAAATATTAGCATGTAATATTGACCATGTTGAGGATTTTAAAATCTGCAGCATGTTCTATATATATTATGTATGGAAAGCTGTGGATTAGCCCCGTTAAATAACAATAAGGCTAATCATATTGCAGATTCTCTGGCACGCAATAGATTTGCCATAGGAAAATCCTAAACCTGTGAACATCATGTATACCTATTTTTATTGTAATTTCTGTATATCCTTTGGAATCCCACTTTTCAGGAAAGCAATTGTCCCTAGACCCCTATTGCAGATGCAAAATGGCCATTTGTGGCATAAGCTTCTATAGAGAGGTGGCCACGCTTCCATTGGCACACTCTATGGAGTTATGGAAAGAGTCTAGCAAGCAGAGCTAAATAGGGGATTATATTTTAGTTATAGATTAGTTTTATACTCAAGGTTTTTTTCCTATTCTAAAAAAAATCTATTATTATAACGCCTTTATGTGCAAAGTTAATTTCAGCATCTCACAAATACACAATGTAAGGCAAATATAAAGCATGTGTTGCCAGATTAATATTGTTTGCTTATCAGGGATTACTAACCAAATATTTAGTATTACTTTATCTCTACGTAGCCTGGATTAGTGGGAGAGGACTGGTGCAAGGGAGTGGCTAGTCACAGCAGCATATAAGAAGTCACAAACCTCTCAGTAACATCCAGTGGTGATCCCTTCTGCAAGGACTGGACGACACTCCAACCATGGTAATACAATGATTATTTTCCTTATATCTATATATTTTCATGTATTTACGTTAGCAATCTGTTCAAAAAGGAATTTTGCAAATGTTTGTCAAATGTTTTAGTTAGTATTACTAGCTAGAATCAAATCCAATCATTTTCTATCTGCAGAAAAAACTTCTGATCAGATAAGCATGACTGCTATAATTGTAGCATGTGAACAGTGAGCGGACAGGGGACTGATATCATTCCCATAATATTCTTGTGTTTGCATGGCCAGACTTCCAGATTCATTACCGAGACTTCGGTTTGCACAGAACCGAAATCCTTCTCAAATTTTTTTTATTTTTGGGCAGTAAAGACGCATCACATAAAAAAAAAAAAAGCATGCCTTTTTATCATGTTACATTAGGGAGGTTTTGGTGACGATTTTTGTTCACATATTTTTGAAATACGCCTCATATAGCCGTGTTTCAGCATACTAAATTACCCCCTTATTTTCGGACCCCTGCTTCGAGTCTGGTAAGGGTCCAGCTACATAGCAACACATTTATGTTGCAGCAATGTTGTGCAACTTATTTTTTGTCATGGTAGTCAATGATCTTGCAATGCGACATGCTGTGACTGCGGCAGTTGAAAAACATCCAACCAAGCCAGATTTTTTTTGTGACTGTTGTATCACATGTTGCATTACAACACCATTGACTATCATTACAAAAAAAGATGAGTGACATTGCTAGCTGTAGCCTTTTTGTTGCACGACACATATCACCGTGTAAGCAGACACTAAATCTTCTGATAACACTAATCGGAGAAATAAACTAAATACAGTAAAATGAAAATGTCTGTCTGTGGGGCTCATTGAATAAAGCAGGTCCAGCTGCATAGGAGTGCTGCCCCACTGTATTCTCTCCAGGCGTTTTTTTATTTTTTATTGTAGCACTGCTTTCCAGATTTCTGGCCATCTTGTGGACCATATATAATATTAACACAATGCCTCAACACATTTGGGTATAAAGTATACACCACCATCTCCTTTCTCCTTCCCATTTCCCATAATTCTGCCAGCTTAGTGTAAGACTGTATACAGGGAGTATAGCTGTCTGAACACCTACAGTAGCTTCTGCTGACAGTAGCTCCGTGATATGAATATGGAGATAATATCAACACTTCAAAATTGTGAACATATGCTGTAGCAAGTTTTGCAAAATTTCCTGTATGTGTTAAATTAAAGGGGTTTTCTGGGGGTAAAATAATAATGACCTATTCTTAGGTCATATCAGTGGGGGTTCAACTCCTGGCACCTTTGCAAATCAGCTCTTTGAAGAGGTTGCGGCTGTCCGATGAGGGCCATGGCCTCTTCTTAGACCAGTGATGCCGCATTGATCGGTCACAAGGCCCATGTGCAGCTCAGTCCCATTTCTTTGAATGGGCTGGGCAGCAGTACCAAGCACAGCCACTATGCAATGTACGCCACTATGCCCAGTATGCTGTGAGACGGCAGCAGCAGTAACCGGACTCCACATACAGCTGATTGGCAGGGGTACCGGGAGTTCAACCCACACAGATCTGACATTTATGGCCTATCCTGAGTATAGGTCATCAATACTGTACTCCCGAAAAACAAGCAAGTAATTGGCCAGTGGGGGAGACCATAGTCTACAGTAGAAACTACATTAGGTACTTTTCTAAACTTATAAAAACACATTTAACTTCTCTTTTCTTGTTTTACAGCTTTTTCTAGTGTGCATTGTATCTTTGCTATCTAGTCATGCTCTTTCTTCTCCTGTGCCAGACGATCCCTTATTTAAGTACATTGATGATCATAAACATGAATATATTCAGGTAAGCCAAGTCGTTCAGAAATGACTATTAAGCCAATGCTATTCTAGTTTAAAGGGAATCTGTCACCTGCTTTTACCATTTTAAGCTGGCACCATCGCTATGTTCACTAAAGTACCTTATTTCCAGCAGTCTTTTTTTTTTACTTTATTTCGTTTTGTAGATTTGTTATAAAGGCGCTTTTTATGTTATGCTAATGAGGCTCCAAGGTGCCCAGAGGGGCGTTTTTTTTTAATTCTCCAGTGCCCAGTGACGCCCCCCTGCAGTGCCCAAGAACGCCTCCTGATCCTCAAATAACCTCCCACAGCCCCGGCAAACGTTCCGCCCCCTCCCCACGTCATAGTCTACATTATAGAAATGCCCCGTCCTTCTTCCTGTCTGCGGCCAGAAAACTCGCGCAGGCGCAGTACCGCCTGCAGCCTGCGCGATCATCAACCTCCTGAGGGCAACAGCGCTCAGGTTACATCACTGGGCTCGGCGCATGCCCAGTGAGACTTTTGAGGCTGTTGCCCTCAGGAGGTTGAGGATCGCGCAGGCCGCAGGCGGTACTGCACCTGCGCGAGTTTTCTGGCCGCAGACAGGAAGAAGGACGGGGCATTTCTATAAGGTAGACTATGACGTGGGGAGGGGTCGGAACCGTTTGCCGGGGCTGTGGGAGGTTATTTGAGGATCAGGGGGCGTTCTTGGGCACTGCAGGGGGGCGTCACTGGGCACCGGAGAGTGAAGAAAACGCCCCTCTGGGCACCTTGGAGCCTCATTAGCATAACATAAAAAGCGCTTTTATATCAAAAGGACAAAACGAAATAAAGTAAAAAGAAGACTGCTGGAAATAAGGTACTTTAGTGAACATAGCGATGGTGCCAGCTTAAAATGGTAAAAGCAGGTGACAGATTCCCTTTAACAGATTTAAAAAGGCTGTAAACAAATTAAAGTGATGGTGAGGTGCAATATAAAGGCCCCCATACACATTAGGCTACTTTCACACTAGCGTTTTTACTGGATCCAGCAGGGTTCAGCAAAAATGCTTCCATTACTTATAATACAACCATCTGCATCTGTTATGAACAGATCCATTTGTATTATCTTTAACATAGCAAGGACAGATCTGTCATGAAAATCATTGAAAGTCAATGGGGGACGGATCCGTTTTCTATTGTGTCAGGTTGTGTCAAAGAAAACGGATCCGTCCCCACTGACTTGCATTGTGGGTCATGACGGATCCGTTTTGCTCCGCATCCCATGACGGAGGTTTGCTCTCCTATATGGGAACGCAACCAAATGGAATGGAATGCTTTTTGGAGCATTCCATTCTATTCAGTTACGTTTTGTCCCTGCATTGACAATGAATAGGGAAAAAACTAAAGCGTTTTTCTCTGGTATTGAGATTCTATAACGGATCTCAATACTGGAAAACAGAAATGCTAGTGTGAAAGTAGCCTTAGACTATTGTCAGGTAAAAATATTATTGTCAGTGGGACCAGCCAACAATCTAATGTGTATGGGGAACTCCAAAGTATCTGCCGACAGATAATGTCTGGAAAGTGAAAGATCAGGCGTGTTGAATTATAACGTCAAATCTTATCTATTCTTTTCTTGTACAATGACCTCTGCACAGGTCACAGAGCATGCTTAGAAAACTGTCCCACAGAAGTCAATGAGGTCCTCCCCTGACCATTGTATGGCCCATGGGGCTGCCATAAACCAATTTTCTTAATGCTTTCTAAATACTGTTATGAACAGCTCAGGGAATTTTCTGTAATCAGAAAATAACAGATTAGAAGAAAATATGTATTGCAATCTGGTTTTAACTGGCATAGGATACTTTGACACTTGCGGTAGCCATTTCCGGCAGGCTCTTCCTGCGGACAAAAAACTGCAACATGCTGCGGTTTTTGTCCGGCCACCTCTTGGCTTGTTTGCCGTGCTGTGGCCAGACCTCCGGCCCGTCCCCATTATAGTGAATGGGGCCAGAGTGGACTTCCGACGGCATGGTGGACTAGCGGTAGCACGGATCCGGCAGACTGTTTCCCTACAGCCTGATGGAAAAGGCTACCTCAGGTGTAAAAGTAGCCATATAAAAGTTTTGATGACACATTTCCTTTCAAGCTAGGAAGGGCAGGTATCAAAATTAATTAATGCAATGGGTGGATGCAGTAAGTGAGACGTATCACAACTGCCAGACACTGTAGTTTTGAGCTTGAGAAGTTTTCTAGTTTTGACTTTCAAGTTACTAATTACAATGCAGCTTGGTTGGCATAATGTCATGAGCATACAAAACTGACCTGCTGCAGCAAAAATAGCACAGCAGGCGTATTGGAGACAAGCCTTTAGCTAATGCTGAATCTCAATTTGTGCCTGGATTTCCACTTTAAATGTAATAACCATTAGAAAAAAATGCAGAATAATCTGTCATTTTCCAGACCACACAAATTTGGACATTTGTAAATGTAGTTAGGAAAAAATGTTGCTTTGAATGTGTATGGGCATGGCAAATAAACTAAGATATTAGAGAGAAATAGAATTAGATTTAGCCTTAGAACTCAAAAAGAAATTAGTAGTTTTCCCCTATCTTGACTTCCCCTTCCTCAACTCTTTGCCAATCTCATATTAAAATGTGAGAAAGGAATCTAAGTCTCTCTTTCACACCTCAACAATGGTCCCCAGCCTATAAAATTGCTTTAAAGCTTTACCTGAATTTTCAAAAAAAGTTTGCATAGTAGCTGAGCTTCCTTTCACAATCATAACTGTGAAGGGAGTTATGTTTGGGCTTCCCTAATGTTTTTTTTAAAATGTTTTATTCACCCATATTATTCCCTGTTTCAGCTGCACAGCTAGATACATTTCACTTATAAGGAGGGGGAAATCACATTTACAGACACATAGGAGGCTCCTATAATCTTCAAAAGCTGTGTAGAAGCAGTTCTTTTATCACGCTCAGGATCTCAGCTAGCTCTGACACAACCCCATTTTCTGTGAGCAATATTCTGTGTCTCTTCTACAAGGAAGGATCTTTCCTGACAATAGGCAGTGGATTCCAGTGTTAGGTAGAAGTGAGCCCCCTAGTGGCCATGAATTCACAGCTTTTTTTCAGGTGGATGCAGGCATATTTTTTAAATGAAGTGATTAAAAAATGTGCTAGTTACACCATTCTCTAGTAAATGTAAAGGTGTGAAAGCACAGTGACTCTTACGTAGCACTTTCTGTGTAAATCACCATGAGATACACAGTATTTGTAATTACTTTATCATTGGTGTAAAACACTGTACAAACTTTCTAAAATGTTTCCAAACATTCTTATGGATTGCTTGACAGGATATGATCAAGTCAGAACATGTTATATTTTTGGTGAATGCCCAATGCTTGTACCATTTTTGAAAAATGTATCCATTTTCTCAAAAGCATTACTTACTCTACGCATCAGTCAGAGGAAATTTTGGGCTAATCTGTTAGAATTTTTGTTTGCTTGTAGGGGTAGAAAACTAGTGACAGGTTTCCTTTACGCTTACTAAAGGTCTAATTACTATAATTAGTGATCCATTTGATCCAAAAAACCCCAAAGAATGATACTCTGTCATATCTTAAAGGGGTTGTCCCATCTCCCTGTTTCCAGAGCGAGATGGGACTAAACACCAACTTCAGGTGGCTGGGCTTATGGAAACACAGTTCCACACATGCTCCACAGTTTCTGTAACACTCACTGTAGTGAATGGGAGCTACGCTGCTTCCATAACTACTGAAAAGGGGCGTAGCTATAGGGGGTCCAGAGGTAGCAGTGGGTACCGGGCCCAGGAGCCTGAGGGGGTCCAAAGACCTTTCTGCCACATAAAAATACACCAGTAAATGCTTGATGGTCAAGGTACACCTCTGGCTGGAGGGAAGGGATTAAGTCAAGAATTTGGCATGAGGGGGTGCCGTTTAAATTTTACCTCAGGCAGCATGAAGGCTATGTGCTTCTCTGCCCCTGGTCACAAAGAACTGAGGGAAGTGGGGCCCAAACTGAACTCTTGCACCAGGGCCCATGAGCTTTTAGCTATGCCCCTGCTCCTGAACCTCAGCAGTTTACTCTCTGGTTCAAAAGTGGAAGTCTAACACCATTCCTACTCACCCGGACATAATCCTTAAAGAGCATGTGTCAGCATGAACAACTCTATTAAACTGGTAGATAGGGTTACTTGGTAGGGTTAATCATGCTGAGTTGTACAGTACCGTATATGTGTCTCTACATTGACCTGTTCCTGAGAAAATTTAATTTTGATTAATATGCAAATTATCGAGAAGCCAGTCAAATTACCATCTTGGAGCACCTCTCATTTATTGCCACTCAACCCTTCCTGTGGATTGACAGGGATAGACATGGTTCTATGTCTCAACGCATGCGCAGTGGATTTGTTGCTGTTTCCCAAGAAGGAAAGATACCTATTGAGCATGCACCAAGACAAAAAATCATAGCATAGGCGCAAAAATATGTAGGAGTTGAACTAATTTTCACTTCATAGTTTATGATGATGTGTCCTCAATTCTATTATAAGTTACTAGCATTGTTAATCATACAGGCTCATAAGAAACATAATGAAACAGAAAGTGGGGAATAATACAGAAGACCTAATTAATGTTGATTAAATATATGGTCTACATCCTATCTGTAGAAAACTTGTTAAATAAAGACCTTAGCAAGCATGTTAGAAAAAATATGATCAAAATAAGCATCTACTAATCTAAATATGCATATTTTTTGCAGCGATTGAAGGAAATGGTGGCAATAGAAAGCGATTCCAGTGATCCTTCAAAAAGAGATCAGGTTTTACAAATAATGCAAGTCACAAAGGACTACATCTTGCAGATAGGTGGAAAAGTAGAGATGGCAGAGCTTGGTGAGCAAGAGGTCAGAATGCTGCATCATCTTCTTATATGCTATTTTTATTAAGCTGGCACAATTCTAATAATTGCCTATCTAATTATTAAACAAATTTATTGCAGTTTTCGCCAGGTGTAAAACTCCCTCTACCACCAGTGATTCTTGCAGAGTTTGGAAATGACACAAACAAACCAACTGTCTGTTTCTATGGGCATATGGATGTACAGCCAGCAAAGAAAGTTGATGGATGGAAGACAGATCCATATATCCTCACAGAGGAAGATGGCAAGTCTTATAATACTTGGTATTTGTCATGAAAGTGATACTAGAAGTAGTCTACAATCAAAAAAACTTGAGCGTCACTGAGCATGGGCAAATATAAGAATCTTTCTAATAAGTCTTATCAGAGAAAATTGTATTCGTTTTGGAATGTTTGGCTCAAAATTCGTCACATAGATTCTCAGCACAGAATGTAGATGATCGCCGGTGAGCTGAGATCTTGAGGCAGGTTTTGCTCTCTTCTGAGGCCCGCTCTCTTATTGTTATTAAATGCAGTCCTTACTAAGGGGATACCTTCCACTGAGGCCTGCTCTCTTATTGTTATTAAATGCAGCCCTTACTAAGGGGATACGTTCCTCTGAGGCCCGCTCTCTTATTTGTTATTAAATGCAGCCCTTACTAAGGGGATACGTTCCTCTGAGGCCTGCTCTCTTATTGTTATTAAATGCAGCCCTTACTAAGGGGATACGTTCCTCTGAGGCCTGCTCTCTTATTGTTATTAAATGCAGCCCTTACTAAGGGGATACGTTCCTCTGAGGCCCGCTCTCTTATTTGTTATTAAATGCAGCCCTTACTAAGGGGATACGTTCCTCTGAGGCCTGCTCTCTTATTGTTATTAAATGCAGCCCTTACTAAGGGGATACGTTCCTCTGAGGCCCGCTCTCTAATTCTTATTAAATGCAGCCCTTACTAAGGGGATACGTTCCTCTGAGGCCTGCTCTCTTATTGTTATTAAATGCAGCCCTTACTAAGGAGACAACGTTCCTCTAAGGCCCACTCCCTTATTGCTATTAAATGCAGCCCTTACTAAGGGGATACGTTCCTCTGAGGCCCGCTCTCTTATTGTTATTAAATGCAGCCCTTACTAAGGGGATACGTTCCTCTGAGGCCCGCTCTCTTATTTGTTATTAAATGCAGCCCTTACTAAGGGGATACGTTCCTCTGAGGCCCGCTCTCTTATTTGTTATTAAATGCAGCCCTTACTAAGGGGATACGTTCCTCTGAGGCCCACTCCCTTATTGCTATTAAATGCAGCCCTTACTAAGGGGATACGTTCCTCTGAGGCCCGCTCTCTTATTGTTATTAAATGCAGCCCTTACTAAGGAGATACGTTCCTCTGAGGCCTGCTCTCTTATTGTTATTAAATGCAGCCCTTACTAAGGGGATACGTTCCTCTGAGGCCCACTCCCTTATTGCTATTAAATACAGCCCTTACTAAGGGGATACGTTCCTCTGAGGCCCCCTCCCTTATTGTTATTAAATGCAGCCCTTACTAAGGAGATACGTTCCTCTGAGGCCCACTCCCTTATTGTTATTAAATGCAGTCCTTACTAAGGGGATACGTTCCTCTGAGGCCCGCTCTTTTATTGTTATTAAATGCAGTCCTTACTAAGGGGATACGTTCCTCTGAGGCCTGCTCTCTTATTGTTATTAAATGCAGTCCTTACTAAGGGGATACGTTCCTCTGAGGCCCGCTCTTTTATTGTTATTAAATGCAGTCCTTACTAAGGGGATACGTTCCTCTGAGGCCTGCTCTCTCTCATTGTTATTAAATGCAGTCCTTACTAAGGGGATACGTTCCTCTGAGGCCTGCTCTTTTATTGTTATTAAATGCAGTCCTTACTAAGGGGATACGTTCCTCTGAGGCCTGCTCTCTTATTGTTATTAAATGCAGTCCTTACTAAGGGGATACGTTCCTCTGAGGCCCGCTCTTTTATTGTTATTAAATGCAGTCCTTACTAAGGGGATACGTTCCTCTGAGGCCTGCTCTCTTATTGTTATTAAATGCAGTCCTTACTAAGGGGATACGTTCCTCTGAGGCCTGCTCTCTTATTGTTATTAAATGCAGTCCTTACTAAGGGGATACGTTCCTCTGAGGCCCGCTCTTTTATTGTTATTAAATGCAGTCCTTACTAAGGGGATACGTTCCTCTGAGGCCTGCTCTCTTATTGTTATTAAATGCAGTCCTTACTAAGGGGATACGTTCCTCTGAGGCCCGCTCTTTTATTGTTATTAAATGCAGTCCTTACTAAGGAGATACGTTCCTCTGAGGCCTGCTCTCTCTCATTGTTATTAAATGCAGTCCTTACTAAGGGGATACGTTCCTCTGAGGCCTGCTCTTTTATTGTTATTAAATGCAGTCCTTACTAAGGGGATACGTTCCTCTGAGGCCCACTCCCTTATTGCTATTAAATGCAGCCCTTACTAAGGGGATACGTTCCTCTGAGGCCCGCTCTCTTATTGTTATTAAATGCAGCCCTTACTAAGGAGATACGTTCCTCTGAGGCCTGCTCTCTTATTGTTATTAAATGCAGCCCTTACTAAGGGGATACGTTCCTCTGAGGCCCACTCCCTTATTGCTATTAAATACAGCCCTTACTAAGGGGATACGTTCCTCTGAGGCCCCCTCCCTTATTGTTATTAAATGCAGCCCTTACTAAGGGGATACGTTCCTCTGAGGCCCACTCCCTTATTGTTATTAAATGCAGTCCTTACTAAGGGGATACGTTCCTCTGAGGCCCGCTCTTTTATTGTTATTAAATGCAGTCCTTACTAAGGGGATACGTTCCTCTGAGGCCTGCTCTCTTATTGTTATTAAATGCAGTCCTTACTAAGGGGATACGTTCCTCTGAGGCCCGCTCTTTTATTGTTATTAAATGCAGTCCTTACTAAGGGGATACGTTCCTCTGAGGCCTGCTCTCTCTCATTGTTATTAAATGCAGTCCTTACTAAGGGGATACGTTCCTCTGAGGCCTGCTCTTTTATTGTTATTAAATGCAGTCCTTACTAAGGGGATACGTTCCTCTGAGGCCTGCTCTCTTATTGTTATTAAATGCAGTCCTTACTAAGGGGATACGTTCCTCTGAGGCCCGCTCTTTTATTGTTATTAAATGCAGTCCTTACTAAGGGGATACGTTCCTCTGAGGCCTGCTCTCTTATTGTTATTAAATGCAGTCCTTACTAAGGGGATACGTTCCTCTGAGGCCTGCTCTCTTATTGTTATTAAATGCAGTCCTTACTAAGGGGATACGTTCCTCTGAGGCCCGCTCTTTTATTGTTATTAAATGCAGTCCTTACTAAGGGGATACGTTCCTCTGAGGCCTGCTCTCTTATTGTTATTAAATGCAGTCCTTACTAAGGGGATACGTTCCTCTGAGGCCCGCTCTCTTATTGTTATTAAATGCAGTCCTTACTAAGGGGATACGTTCCTCTGAGGCCCACTCCCTTATTGTTATTAAATGCAGTCCTTACTAAGGGGATACGTTCCTCTGAGGCCTGCTCTCTTATTGTTATTAAATGCAGTCCTTACTAAGGGGATACGTTCCTCTGAGGCCCGCTCTCTTATTGTTATTAAATGCAGTCCTTACTAAGGGGATACGTTCCTCTGAGGCCCACTCCCTTATTGTTATTAAATGCAGTCCTTACTAAGGGGATACGTTCCTCAGAGGCCCGCTCTCTATATGTTATTAAATGCAGTCCTTACTAAGGGAACACATTCCTCTGAGGCCTGCTCTCTTATTGTTATTAAATGTAGCCCTTACTAAGGGGACAGTGTTCCTTTGAGACCCGCTCTCTTATTATAATTAAATGTAGCATTTACTAAGGGGACAGTGTTCCTTTGAGGCCCACTCTTTTTTTTTTATTAAATGCTGCCCTCAATAACAGTACTCCCTTTATCTGAGGCCCGCTCTTTTAAATTGCAGTCCTTACTACCATGGCGTTCTTTGCCATGGCTTCACACGGTGCTCTAGTTCTTGCATATGTCATCACAATGCAGTGTAAGCATATGCACCTCACAGCCAATGAGATTAGCTGATAATCTGATTGGCTGTGTGGCGCACATGTTTATAGCGCGTAGCAATGACATATGTGCAGCATGCTATGCGAGAATTGGAGCACCTCGTGGAGCCGTTGCTAGGAACGCCATCGTAGTAAGGACTGCAATTTAAAAGTATAAAGCAGCATCGCCGGCCAGAGGTTGGGCACTACTGTGCTAGAGCTGTCAGCTGTTTTCTCAACTCGCATATGCACACATGGTACCTTATTCAGAAAAGTCACCTGAAACTATAGGTTTGCTTTAAAGAGGTTGTCCACACTACAGATATTGATGACCTATGCTCAGGATACGCTCAGGATCATCACAACCAGATCTGTGGCGGTCTAACATGGAGCACCCCAACTGATCAGCTGATTCAGGCAGCTGCAGTGCCAGAAACTATACAGCATATGGAGTGGAAGAAAACGCCTCAAGACACAGTGTAGTTTCTGGTGCTGGCATACTGCAGCACATCTCTCATTCACTTGACTGGTATCTGAGCTGCAGTACCCTGCCAAGGCTACTACACCATGTATGGAGCTGTGCTCCATACACAGTATAGATTCTGGCTCTGTTGCTGCCCAAAACAGCTGATTTGTGGGGATCCTGGGTGTAGGACTGATGACATCTTTAAGTTAACTCCAATGTTTTACTTCTCCTTTTGCAAGGGGGTAATAAGTCAATTCTAACAAAAAATCTAATCAGTGGCTAGATGCATTGTTTTAACTGACCCACTATATTATTTGGACATCACAGAGAAGGGAGGTTCAATATTTGTGTCCTTTCACAGTGGAGAGGTGCTTGATAGTTCTACCTGGGCAGAATTTGAATGGAAATACTACATTCCAAGCAGTGGCGTAGCTAGAAATGACTGGGCCCCACAGCAAATTTTTAAATGGGGCCCCCTCCCCCAGTCATTTATTCGCAACCCCTTCCTTTCATACCGCCCCCATTCCTGTAGCTAGTAAAGATCGCTCTCTCAGACCAGGGCCGGCAGCTGTTCCATCCGTTCCCTACACGTTTGTCTATACCGTCACTGTGTATGAGTTAATTGTGTAATACTGTTGAGGGGGCCCTGACAAAATCTTTTAGTCCTCCTCCTCCTGGATGGGCCCCTTCTGGGTCAGAGCCCCAAAGCAGCCACTTCCCCTGCTTCCCCTACAGTTACGCCCCTGATTCCAGGTACAGTAGCTGGCCAATCTCAGCCTACCCTGGCGATATCGACTGATTGTCAAGGGTTTCAGCAACTAGACATGCTGAGCTCAGCTGATTAACAGGTAGGGAATTGTTCAGATGAACTGAAATGAACCCAAGTTTTGTGGTATATTAAGGGTGGCTTCAGCAACAAAACATGCTGTCAGACGTGCTGGGAAAATAAACCAGTACAAGTGATTGTGCTTTATTAGGCCAGCTTTTGGATAGGGCTTTCATTTGAAAGTTTACTGTACTGACAATGTTATACTTCATGATTTGTTTTTGTTTGTTGTTCTTTTTTTTTTTTGTGCAAAAAAATCTACAGTCTGAATTCCCTCTTGCAAGTGTTGGATACCCTTTCTCTAGCAGTAGTGACTTAGTAGTCAGTGATGCAGTATATTATTAAATGTTATATCTAGAGATGAGCGAATTTCATGTTATGAAATTCGTTCACGCTTCGTTTGGTGGTAAAAGCAGAATTGCGTTATGGATTCCGTTACCACAAAGCATAACCCAATTGTATGACGGAATGCATAATGGAATGCCTTCAGAGGCATTCCGTTATTCATTCCATCATAATAGAAGTCTGAGGGCTGCATAATGGATGTAGGGGAATCCTCTTCCTCATAACGGAAACGGGACGGATCCGTTATGCAGCCCATAGACTTCTATTATGATGGAATGAATAACGGAATGCCTCTAAAGGCATTCCGTTATGCATTCCGTCATAGAATTGCGTTATGGTCCGTGGTAACGAAATTCTGCTTTTACCACCAAACAAAGCGTGAACGAATTTCAAAATATGAAATTCGCTCATCTCTAGTTACATTCTATGCTTATACAAAGCATATTGCCAGTGACCCATTTTTTTTCATTACATATGTGTATGTTCTCTTGTTTTAAAGGTAATCTGTATGGCAGAGGAACTTCTGATGACAAAGGACAAGTTCTGGCTTTGCTTCATGCAGTGGAATCTGTTAAGGAATTTGTATGTCATTTAGCTCCATACCAGAGCATTTACTGATTTCTTTTTATATACTTGCAGCCAGAGAAATTAGGATGTACTGTAAGGATATGACAATTTAGAGAGCTTGTCTCATTGGAAAGGGCCAGGGCAAATTAAGTAGGCAACTGCATTATCTACAGTGTCATTATACTTTCATTACCAAAATCCTTCCTACTGGAAGCAGTGGTGATCTTTAAGAAGATACCAGAAAGTTAGTAGGTGGTCTCTAAGCTGGTGATAAAGGTGCATTTACACCCCTCGAGAATTGAGTAAATTATCTGGAATGACTGTTCCCGACAATCTGGTCATGTAAATGTGCTGCTGATCACCAGACGAACTAGCAAAGCAGGCACCACCAGTCATGGCTTCTGGGCAGCAGAACGCGCTGTCCAAACAGCAATCTTCTGCTCATAAACCATGATTCTGTATGAGGACGAGGGATTGCTATAGCCATTCCTCATCCTCATACAGTGAAGGAGATCGCTGCATGTAAATGCAACGGTCTCCTTCACTGAACAAGCAGCTGACTGTCGGGAAGGAACAATTCCTTCCTGACAATCGGCCGCTCAGTTGGCCCATGTAAATCCATCTTAAGACCAGGGGCGTAGCTATAGGGGGTGCAGAGGTAGCAGTTGGTACCGGGTCCAGGAGCCTGAGGGGCCCAAAGTCCCTTGTGCCATATATGAGGACACTGGTATTATAGAAAGTACATGCTGATCAAGTTACACCTCTGGCTGAAGGGAAGGGGTTAGGTCAAGAATTTGGATTGAGGGGGGGTGCCTCAGGTGGCACAAAGGCTATGTGTTTCCCTGTCCCTTGCCACAAAGTAGGGGGCCGAAGCTGAACTTTTGCACCAGGGCCCATGAGCCTTTAGCTACGCCCCTGCTTAAGACCAAGGGCGGACTAGGAACTTAAAGCGGCACATGATATAAAACCCTTCTTTACTGGGAAGCTGGATACTGAATCTATTAATACATCGGTATGGATCGTAAAGTCTATCCCTTTTGCCTGTGTTTATTGCATGTCTTATTTGAAGATACTGATAAAAAGTATTATTCCATTTTAAGACGTTTAAATGTCTTGATTTTCCCCCATCAATGATATGGGCTAGTGTATGTATTCCAGCCCTCCTCCTGATTAGAATAGATTCAATATCCAGCACCCCAGTAATGAAGGGTTTTATATCATTTGCGTATAACCACCTATTAATGTCATATCAGGAAGTTTCCTTTAAAAACCAAACAAAAATGGGAGAATGATGTTGGCCCGATTAATGAGGATAAATGGAAGGATATACTAGCACTAACACCTCAACTTGCTTTATTTGAAACTATTAATGAGATGGAAATTTTGTATTACGATTCAAAATCTATTTATGCTTTGTTCTCTTTGCTCCTTTTTTTTCTTTTTCTGTATTTATTGGGAATAATGTAAAAAAAAAATTTTATAAAAAAAACGATCTGACAATATTGCGGCACATTATACTGCCCCAGCAGAGCCAAATACCATAATGCATCACAAAATACAACCACAAAAACGAACCCTTTTTGGTGGCCTGCACCAGCTGCCACATTCTGTCTTGCTACTTTAGTTGCCTTAAGATGGCAATACAGTTGAATTCAGGAGTTAGGAGGGGGAGCATCAGATCATTACTTAACCTGGCTGGCAGCCCTGAGGAGGGCTCAGGCGGCCACCTGAGCATCAGCCCACCGGGAAGTTTCCCTGTAAGGTCTATGGCCAGTCTGCCCTTGCCTAAGACCAAATCTGTTTCCCATTGGCTGTTCTTCTCTAGTGTTGTATAACTGCTGCTCAGGGGCGGGACAAAGCTCTGTGGTGCCCAAGGCTAGATTTCAGAATACCGACACAACTTCATCCCTGTTCAGCAAGTCTAATAGACAGTCATTCAGCCCACAGCCCTGATTCCTCCAGTAATATGCACGTTAGGCTTTGCACTATCCCAACATCCAATTTGTTGCACCAGGAAATAAAAAGGCAGAGCAAACTTATTTTTACAGCCATAATTGATACCCTCTTCTTTAATGGAGCCCTGGACAGCTGCCTTCTCCTCAACTCAGCTTTTCTCCAGCTTGAAAGGAATGGCAGATAATGTCTGAAGAACCCCCCTCCCCCCAGCAATGCTTAGCACCAATACTATGTCAGTTACAGAAGGCTTAGAATGCTATGTATACAAAAATGCTGATTATTTTACAAAGAAGATTAGCCACTCAGTAGTACATGGAATTTAGGATTCTTGAATGACTTAGGATGAATGAATGGTTGAATGTATACTACTATATACTTTATTTTTCAGGGTCTGCCAGTCAATGTGAAGCTGTTCATTGAAGGGATGGAGGAAGTAGGGTCAAATGGTCTTGAGCAACTTGTCGAAAAGAAAAAGGACACTTTTTTCTCTAATGTTGACTACATTGTGGTAACTGACACACCATGGCTAAGCACAAAACCAGGCATCACCTATGGAGCTCGAGGAAACTGCTACTTTTTCATAGAGGTATATTATTCTATATATTCTATCAGTAATAAATATAGAGTATACACTGGGCTAAGCACAGTGGCTCAGTGGTTGGGGGTCCTGAGTTTGAATCTGATCAAGGATAACAACTGCATGGGGGTTGTTTGTTCTCCCCATGGGTTTCCTCCAGGTACTCACTTTTCCTCCCACACTCCAAAAAATATACAATTGGCTTTTAACAAAATTGACCATTATGTGAGTTGTGTGTTGGGGTTGGGAGTCTATTTGGTAGCCACTGACTTCCCAAGGAGTCACCCTGGCCACACAACTATCCCTGCACTTTGGGGTACCTGTGAGAAAAGCGAATTATAAATGTTTTTCATTTATCAGCAAAGCGTCAAATTTACTAGAGATGAATATCATGAATTAGACAAGTAGTAATCTGTGCAGACCTTATATTAGAGGACTAAGGGGGTCATTTATTATCCTGAAATACACCCAAATTAGGCGTTTTTCAGCTGCAGATTGTAGCGCAACGTCTAGTTGCGCCGCTATCTGTGACTTTGCCCCGCTCACGCCAGGTCTAAAATTGTGGGTGTGGCGTGGGCAGGGAAGAGGGCAGGCGGGCCATTTCTATGCCTGTTTTAGGTCTAGAAAAAGGTCTAAATGTGAGAAAGCTTGGAACATGTCTTATAGTTAGACTGGTACTGAATGTGCCTAAGTTATGGAGAGGACCGCCAGAGCAAGGCCTTTATTAAGACCGGTGTCTAAAACGCCTTATTAAATGTGCCCCTAAATCTTTTCCCTGTTTCTCTGCTGGACCAGCACTTAAAGGGTACGTCAATACGCAGTGGAAATGCGGCAGGATTTCCATTCAGATTTGCAGCTAGAAAATCTGCTGCACTTTATGCCATCCCCACCCACACAGCAGAAAAATATCTGCGTGTAAATTGACATGCAGGGCGGATTTTACATTCACAGCATCCATTCTTTCTGTAGATTTTCAAAGCAGATATCACCTTTTGCAATGCAATTCAAAAGTGCAAAATTTGTGACAAAATCTGCATGTAAAACATGCAGATTTCGCAGTGACTTCGCCATGGTATTTGTGGTGGAAAATGCAACTGACTGGGGGAGATTTATCAAACTGGTGTAAAGTAGAACTGGCTTAGTTGCCCATAGCAACCAATCAGATTCCACCTTTCACAGCTCTTTTGCTATGGGCAACTAATCCAGTTCTACCTTAAACCAGTTTAATAAATCTTCCCCATTGTTTCCATCTAATTTGGACGTACCCAAGGCTCTGTTTATCCACAGTGACTTTGTCAGAGTAGTGAGTGGGCTTTTATGAATTTGCATTCACATAGTTTGTTTAAAACCATATACACAGGCTACTAGTAGAGTGTTTGTCCTGTTTTATTTTTGTCCATGGTTTTTCCATTACCTTTCTTAAGGAAAACAGCAGCATTGAAGACTGCATGCAAAAAATTGTGACAAATTGTTACGGAAGTGGGTGTGGAACTAGTGTGTTAACCAACAGATTTGACAGGGCTAATCCAAAGGGCATTATCTTGGCAGTCCCCTGGTATTCACCCTTTAATCCCTATACAAGAATCTGGACTTTGCAGCAGGGGAACCACCAGGCTGCTACCTCCTGGAGTAGTCTCTGTGTGGTTAACAGCTGACCAACAGGGGTCAGGCAGAACCATAGTCACAGACAGGTTGGGTTCAAGACTGGTAGAGTACATGCAATAGGGGAATGAGTCCAAAGTTAGGGCAGAAAAAATAGAAATAATATCAATAATCAGGCATAGATCTGGTCTGGCAGCTAAGGGTCAATACAGTTACAGGCACATGTCAGGTCAGGCAGCGAAGGGTGAACACGGCTAAACAGGCAGAGGCTGGTACACAAGCAGACACCAGAACGGAACACATTAGCAGGAACCTGGAATAAATGAGAAACCTATTGCTCAGGCACTCTCCAACTGGGGAATGTGCCTGAAGTATCCCAGGTTAGCCAGCCATTGGACTTGTTAGCCTTTAAGAGCCAGAGGGAGCACATTTCCTACAGGCAGGGGAGGAGAGCTCTTGCCAGCAAATAGGCCTCAGCCTGTCTGGAGGGAGTGAACCTGGGTGCCGAGCCCGCCTGGAGCGTGGCAGCAGGAGGCAGGTCCAGCCCACCAGGTAAGTCTAACAGAGCAGCAGTTGCTTGCAGCCTCCGCTGTAACATTAATTGAACGCAATCAGAGCAAAAAGTGCCATACCATCACTTCCCCATATGTGCCCATAGACATGGACTGCAGTTGTTATGCAGCAGAAAAAGTCTATGTGGTATAGCATAGCTTATATATAACTAGGTCTGTCCATTAGAATGTAATCTCAATTTGTCTTTATCATCATGCAGGTTGAAGGTGCAAGGCGGGATCTTCACTCTGGAGGTTTTGGAGGAACGGTTTATGAACCAATGAATGATTTAATTTATTTACTAGGTAATATACAAAGCTTTTGCTTCAACAAAGACAACTAGCCTCTCAGCCCTTAGCCTCCTTTGTGCAACATGACACATACATAAAATTAAAACCAACTCTGTAATATTAGGTAGGACCTATTGTGCTGTGAAAACAGCTCTGACCTCTGAAAGTGTCCAGTGGTATCTGGCACAGACATGCCAACAGTATAACAGTTCTTATTACCCTCCACTGATATTAGGACATGATTCAGGCAGAACAGAAACATCTCCTATCCAGTTCTAAGAAATAAATGAAAAACTATGGTGCAGGCAAAATAGGTTCAGTCCAATGGCATCAGCCCCTTGTCCCAGGTATTTAGGAAGACACAAGTAAGGAAGGGCTTAGTAGACTACAGTCTCATAATGCATAAAAGGCCCAATGAAAGATTTATTTATACACACAACTGAGTCAGATAAAAAAGCATAGAATCACACTTCAGATCCCCAGTGCATTTTGTAATTCCACGCAACTCAAGTTTGACCCAGCTTATGGCTTCTTCTGGTGCAGAATAAGCTGGAAACTTGGTGAAACTTGAGTTGTGCAGAGTCATAACATGCAGTGTGGACTTTATATAGGATCCTATGCACTTTTATCTGACTCATTTGTGAGTGTGTACATGTGCAAGTGATGCACACTGCTGACCACATGATGCAAAAGAAAACATAAGACTTAAAATCGGGCCATCATCTTCCATTGCTCAATGACCCTGTTCTGATGGCCACATTCCCATTGTAGGTGCTTTCAGTAGTGGACAGGATGCACCAAAGGCCCTCTGACTGCTCTGTGGCTATGCATCCAGCTGCGATTCACTGTGTATCGACACCTTTTTTTTAATGAAGCAGGTATTAAAGTTGGTTGGCCCACAAACAACAACTATTATCTATTTATAAGATAGGTGATAAATGTATGATTGTTGGGACCCCCCACAATCATGAGAATGGGGGTCCCTTGTGCAAATGAAGTGGTAGTGTGCATGAAGGACCACGGCTGGAGTAGGCCAAGCACTGTACTCAACATGATAGGCAAAAAATTGTTGTTCATGGGCCAACCACTTTATGTTTTTGTTGTGCTACAGTAGCTCTTTTGTGGTACAGGTTCTGATGGGGTAGTCTTTGCTCCCCACACATCAATGACTCTTGGGCGCCCATGATTCTGTCACTAGTTCACAGGTTGTCCTTTCTGGATCCCTTTTGACAGGTACTGACCACTGCAACTGTCATTTAAGAGATCCTCTGACCGGTTCTCTAGTTATCACAATTGGCTCTTCTTCTCCAAATTGTTCCGATCCTTAAAGGGGTTCTGCACCTTCATTTAACTGATGATCTATCCTCTGGATAGATCATCAGCTTCTGATCGGCCGGGGTCCGACACCCGGGACCCCCGCCGATCAGCTGTTTGAGAAGGCAGCGGCGCTCCAGCAGCGCCGCTGCCTTCTCACTATTTACCGCCGGGCCGCCCGCCCACTGACGTCACGACTTGTATCAACTAGAGTGGGCGCGGCTAAGCTCTGTTCACTTCAATGGAGCTTAGCCGCGCCCACTCTAGTTGATACAAGTCGTGACGTCAGTGGGCGGGCGGCCCGGCGGTAAGCAGTGAGAAGGCCGCGGCGCTGCTGGAGCGCCGCTGCCTTCTCAAACAGCTGATCGGCGGGGGTCCCGGGTGTCGGACCCCCGCCGATCAGAAGCTGATGATCTATCCAGAGGATAGATCATCAGTTAAATGATGGTGCAGAACCCCTTTAAGCTTGCTCAATTTTCTCAATTCCAACACATCAGCTTGAAGAACTAGCAGTTGACTTGCTGCCTAATATATTCCACCCCTGACAAATGCCACTGAAAACCTGTCAGTGATGTTAAAGGGTTTGTACAGAACTAGAAAAACATGACTGCTTTCTTCAATAAACAACCACACCAGTACATGGGTTGTATCTGCTATTGCAACACAGCTCCATTGAGGTAAATGGGGCTTGGAAGTAATACCATGCAGGACAGGTGTGGCACAGTTTTTGGAACAACAAAGCTATGTTTGTTTTATTCTGTAAAGCATTTATATATGTATATGTATGTATATATATATTGTAAAATATGTATAGATGCTATTATTTAACCACATGAATATTTTAGAAGCTGTGATACCACTTAAAGGGCATCTTTCTACAGATTTGTACCTATGAAACTGGCTGACTAGTTGGGTGTGCACTTGGCAGCTGAAGGCACCAGTGTTGATTCCATGTTAATATGTGCCTGCATTGCTAAGAAAAATGATGTGTTATTATCTACAAATGAGTCTCAGCTCTCTCTTTAACTGTAGCATTCTCTCCACTTTGATCGACAGAACCAGATGTGATGATGTTTTCACTGCCAAGCCCTGTCAATCAATGTGCAGAGAGCACACCAGTTGCAGAGAGAGCAGAACCTCTAGGTGTAACAGCAATGCCCCCATTGATCCTAGAGGTTCATTTGCATATATTAAACATCATTTTTCTCAGCAATGCAGACACATATGGACATGGGACCAACACAGATGCCTTCAGCTGCCAAGTGCATATGTAACAGGCAGTGGCACACATGGAGAAGTAAGGGCCCCGTATCAAGGACCAAACCAGGCCCCCCCACAAAGGACAGAAGGGTTTCTGCCTAAACACTTTTCAATGACCCTTTGGCCATTTTTCCACTGCCTCATTTGCGAAAAGTTGTTTCTTTAGAGGGTAGAGTCCTGACCAAGTTTTTACCAACAGTAGAAGAGGGGATGATCCAAACTGGGCCCCCTCTTGCCCTGGGCCCCATAGCAGTCGCATGGTCTGCCGCTATGGTAGTTACGCCCCTGGTAACAGGTCAGCCAGTTTCAAAGGTACAAATCTGTTGACAGATGCCCTTTAAGGGGGTTGTTTCACCTGCTCATTTCAGTCGTCGGTGCACGGCTCCCGTGACACTTCCCGAGCTGTAGTGGGGGCGGTGCCTCTGCGTTGATTGATGCAGCAGGCAAGCGGTGCTTGGATAATATAATCCCGCCCCTTGCCTGTACATGCAAACTCCGGAGGCTGCTAGTGTATCAGAATCAATAGCAGTCTCAGTGGAGCAGACCCTGTATAGATCGTGACAACCAATGATAAGAGGTTGCTGCGATCTGTTTCTTACATGAATGTGGACATTGAGAGGTGGCCGGAAATGGGAGCTAATGCGCATGAGCGCGGCAGCATGCGCGTGCTTGCTCTCTCCATCAATTCCCGGCCACCAGAAATGCCAGCTTTTTTTCTTTCTGAGCGCAATCGCGGCCACCACTGTTGCATTGCAGCGGTGGCCATAACCCCTAGAGACAAGCAGTCTACAAAGAGGAAGTTGAAAGAAGATAGTGGGGACCAGAGGCATTACTGCTAAGGAAACTACATTAGTAAGTTACTTTACTCAGTGGTATAAAGATAATTAATATAACTTGATGAGGTGAGACAACCCCTTTAAGTCCCAAAAATCATTTGGAGGGTATTGCATGAAAAAAATCACTTACTCCACGCATGCAATTTACAGAGCCAAGTAATATTGTTTATACTTGATCTCTGTGGTTTGTTATAATCTGATGGGATAAAATGCCCTTTTTGGCACAAAACATAGGGCTTTTTTATCCATATGTATAGAATTATTTGATTATAAAATCCATCCTTTTCTAGGTACACTTGCGGATGTGGAAGGCAAAATTCTGATTCCAAGTATTTATGATGATGTTTTGCCTGTTACTGAAGAAGAAAAAGAATTATACAAAGATCTTGTATTCGACTTGAAAGATCTGAAGAGGGACACAGGAATCGAGACATTTTTGCATAGCACAAAGGTAGGAATCATCTCTAGATGTTAATTACTATACAGTTTGTCAAGATTAAAGAACAATTACTATACAATTAGGGAACAAATAGCAAAGAGCAGTAACAATATGTGGCATAAAAAAGTAATTATATTATATAAAAAAGACTAATTACTTTGGTGAAAATAGCAGGAATAACAATATATTTTTTTTTAAAGGGGTTCATTATTTCATTTGAAAATTGGGTTAGAATGACTTAAAAAAACAAAACAAATGATCACTGGCTGATCAACTGACCTCACTGATCCCCCACCGCCTCTGTCCAACTGCTGTTCTGGTCCCCACTCCTCTCCACTACCTAGTCTCTGGCTTGACATGCAGAAAATGGCTTGGACTGTAAGCCGACCACTGGATACATCATCGACGTGCCTCAGTGTCAGTATTTTTAAGTCAAATGCAGCAGTGGCATATAAACAGAAAACACGAAGTATAACACAAAGATGTGTACTTCTTCCATATTTAGGTTCCACTCCTAGCTGTCAAACACTGATGCAAACTACTAAAAGTACAGATGTTTCCTCCCTTAAAGGGAGTATCCTATGACTAATGTGAAAAAGAACATCAGCAATCATATGGCACATGACAACCTCTTTCTATCAAACTTAGAACCAGCCCTGTACCTCACATGGATCCAGAGATCTGCCCATTTATTGCTGCAATTGCTCTGCTAGATTTATTCCAGGATGGTAGCTCAGGGGGTGTGCATTTTATCAGGGTGTGTGTCCTTTCTGCTGCAGCTGGTGGCAGTTGAATGATGGAACTGAGCATGTATGTCAACCCCAGTGAGCTGGACAGAGAATTTAGAAAGAGGCCAAACAGAAGGTGAAGCCATACAGATAGATTTCAATGAATAACTCCCTGGCTAGACTACATTTTTAATTACATGCAATTACAAAGTATTCAGATGCAGGTGGTGGTTTGAAAAATGTAGAATATTTTTCATGGGACCAACCCTTTAAATTTTCTGATAAAGGGGTCTTTTCCATCAGAAAGGAGTATTTTCTGAACTTAGTATTAACGGACAACATTTTGGTTTTAGAATTTTGGGCTTTAATTAAATTTTAGCAGTACTATGCAATTGAACATAGCAACATATTGTCCTTCTATAGCCGTCAAGCACACATGATCAGACCTCCTATATCCTTCCTTTTGTTTCTGTGGAAATAGAACAGGTTGTTACAGAATAATAGGATGGTACAGGAGAACAGGATGTTACAGAATAATAGGATGTTACAGAAGAACAGGATGTTACAGAAGAACAGGATGTTACAGAATAATAGGATGGTACAGGATAACAGGATGTTACAGGATAACAGGATGTTACAGAATAATAGGATGTTACAGAAGAACAGGATGTTACAGAATAATAGGATGGTACAGGATAACAGGATGTTACAGGATAACAGGATGTTACAGGATAACAGGATGTTACAGAAGAACAGGATGTTACAGACGAACAGGATGTTACAGAACAGGATGGTAAAGGATAACAGGATGTTACAGAAGAACAGGATGTTACAGAATAATAGGATGGTACAGGATAACAGGATGTTACAGGATAACAGGATGTTACAGGATAACAGGATGTTACAGAAGAACAGGATGTTACAGACGAACAGGATGTTACAGAATAGGATGGTAAAGGATAACAGGATGTCACAGAAGAATAGGATGTTACAGGATAACAGGATGTTACAGAATAACAGTATGTTACAGAATAACAGGATGGTACAGGATAACAGGATGGTACAGGATAACAGGATGTTACAGAATAACAGGATGTTACAGAAGAACAGGTTGTTACAGAATAATAGGATGGTACAGGAGAACAGGATGTTACAGAATAATAGGATGTTACAGAAGAACAGGATGTTACAGAAGAACAGGATGTTACAGAATAATAGGATGGTACAGGATAACAGGATGTTACAGGATAACAGGATGTTACAGAATAATAGGATGTTACAGAAGAACAGGATGTTACAGAATAATAGGATGGTACAGGATAACAGGATGTTACAGGATAACAGGATGTTACAGAAGAACAGGATGTTACAGACGAACAGGATGTTACAGAATAGGATGGTAAAGGATAACAGGATGGTACAGAAGAACAGGATGTTACAGAATAATAGGATGGTACAGGATAACAGGATGGTACAGAAGAACAGGATGTTACAGAAGAACAGGATGTTACAGAAGAACAGGATGTTACAGAATAATAGGATGTTACAGAAGAACAGGATGTTACAGAAGAACAGGATGTTACAGAATAATAGGATGGTACAGGATAACAGGATGTTACAGGATAACAGGATGTTACAGAATAATAGGATGTTACAGAAGAACAGGATGTTACAGAATAATAGGATGGTACAGGATAACAGGATGTTACAGGATAACAGGATGTTACAGGATAACAGGATGTTACAGGATAACAGGATGTTACAGAAGAACAGGATGTTACAGACGAACAGGATGTTACAGAACAGGATGGTAAAGGATAACAGGATGTTACAGAAGAACAGGATGTTACAGAATAATAGGATGGTACAGGATAACAGGATGTTACAGGATAACAGGATGTTACAGGATAACAGGATGTTACAGAAGAACAGGATGTTACAGACGAACAGGATGTTACAGAATAGGATGGTAAAGGATAACAGGATGTCACAGAAGAATAGGATGTTACAGGATAACAGGATGTTACAGAATAACAGTATGTTACAGAATAACAGGATGGTACAGGATAACAGGATGGTACAGGATAACAGGATGTTACAGAATAACAGGATGTTACAGAAGAACAGGTTGTTACAGAATAATAGGATGGTACAGGAGAACAGGATGTTACAGAATAATAGGATGTTACAGAAGAACAGGATGTTACAGAAGAACAGGATGTTACAGAATAATAGGATGGTACAGGATAACAGGATGTTACAGGATAACAGGATGTTACAGAATAATAGGATGTTACAGAAGAACAGGATGTTACAGAATAATAGGATGGTACAGGATAACAGGATGTTACAGGATAACAGGATGTTACAGAAGAACAGGATGTTACAGACGAACAGGATGTTACAGAATAGGATGGTAAAGGATAACAGGATGGTACAGAAGAACAGGATGTTACAGAATAATAGGATGGTACAGGATAACAGGATGGTACAGAAGAACAGGATGTTACAGAAGAACAGGATGTTACAGAAGAACAGGATGTTACAGAATAATAGGATGGTACAGGCTTTTTCAAGCCAACATAATTACTTCCCAACTCCTACAGTTTTAGCGACACCCTAAAAACATGTCTATTTAAAATGGCTTATTACATCCCCTAACCAAACTCTCCATTCACCCCCCTATTAGCATTATTCCTCAGTACCTGATCCGTCATCCAACTGTATCCACCATACCCCAAGCACTACAGATATCTTCTGGTGACTGGTTCATGCACTTTTATATGTACATTCTTATTTTGTTAAGATGGCTGGACCATTGTACAACACAAGCACTTCTTACCTTATGTGTCATACATATTTCCTCATAGATTGTAAGCTCTTGTGATAACAGTAGATGTAGGATTGGGATGACAGTATGACAGCTCTATTGTTCCTTGATACTCCTAGATAAATATGCTCATTGTATTAATTAGTGTAATGTGATGCTTTGATTGAGTAACTCACCTCCATCCTCTCTGGTCCAACTGAAAACCAGGTGTACTGTGATGTATGCGGCGCAGTAAGGGAGTCCACAGCCGGCGAGCATCCCTTCTTCACTACGCCTGCACTGCATACTAAATGGCTGAAGATTTCCCTGAACTCAGGGCCAGGCAGGAGGACGTGACCACTGCCTGGCCCTGTCAATCCAGTGTAGCAGGGCATGGCCAGAGGTGGGAGAACAGAGCCTCTAGGAACAGGAGCAACCCCCCTCTTCTCCTAGAGGCTAATTTGCATATTATAAAAGTTATTTTTTCTAAATAACGGAGGCACATAGTGAAATGGGACTAATATAGTTATGTTCAGCTGACATTAGCACATCACTAATGTCAGCCAGGTTAATACCCATTTTTCTGATGACAGAAACCCTTTAAATGAGACTGTCTGCTGAGCTACAAGTCCATAAAAAGGAAATTAAAGAGCCTGGACAGGAAGTAGAACACATGAAGTGACTTAAAAAAAATAATATCCAAAAAAACATCCTTTTTTTATAATAACAAAATACATAGCATATTCATAAATAGGTTGTTAATATGCCGTAAAAAAAAAAGTGTTGATGGAAGTGTTCCTCAACATATCCCGAGATGTACCGTCATGCAGACTCCCATATTAAAAGTATCGGGTAATGTTTATCAAAACTAGGAAAAATGGTTCTACATAGCAACCAATCAGATTCCATCTTTTATTTTTCAGAGCTCCTTTGGAAAAAGAAAGGTAGAATCTGATTGTTTACTGTGAGCAACGACAGCTTTCCATTGCTCCAGTTTTGATACATCTCCCCCAAAGTTTTTTTTTTACTGAGTGGTTCAATATTGTATTGATTTTGAAAAGTATTTATCACCTATCCGCAGGATAGTACTGATGTAGACAACACTGCATCAGTCCCATAGAAGTGAATTAGGCAGTGGACTGGAAGTGACAACGAACGGCCAAAAGTGATGCGAGCAGATCACGTGATTGCTAGGCGGCTGAAAACCGGAAGTGACTCAGGGATTGCCTGACCCAACCAAAGGGATGTGTATGTGGCATAATCATTGATCAACAGTGAGGGCCTATCATATGGTAGAGAGCATCATACAGCAGGGCTTTATGGCCATTCTGTCATGCGATTAATGCATATGTATATGGAACACATGATGCCAAAAATGATAGATAGCAGCATGCGAGTGACGAAAGTGACCTAGTTTATATCTAGTGGGTGTACCTTGGCCACAATTGACCAACTCATCTGAAGGGTTAAATATTTGTGCTTGGCGCTATTGGCACAGAATCCCTACGGCTATGGCGCCTGCTGCACTTGCGAGCGAGCACTATTTTTAAAGGCTGGACTTCAGCCGTACATATATGGTGGAAGCTATAATAAAATAGATGTCTTAATAGCTTAATAGAGGAAGGCTGACTTGCCAGTGATGTAGTCCACCTCACTGGTATCTATTATTGGAATCATTTCCTTCCCTGAACTAAGTTTCCCTTTGGGTCTACATTTGTTCTATACAGTATACTCAGTGGACTGGCATGTGCACTACTGTTCTATTCAAAAAGTGGACTTGAGGACCCTCCATTCTCAAGATCCATGGTGGTCCCAGTGGTTGAACCATTTTATCCATCTGACAATTATCACCTATTCTGTGGAGGAGTCTCAGCTCAGTTTGTATTATATTTCAGGTCCCTTGATATACAGTAATATGGAAATATTCTGTTAGATAAAGGTTAGCAATGGCAGATTTATATTAATTGCATTGAGTTCTGACGCTAATACTTTAATAAAACTGTTTATTTCACAAGTAGAAATCACTGTATCGCTGTACATGATAAGATAAGAACTCTGGGTACTCTACAAGTAAACAAGCCGCATTACATGAATACAAAAAAAAACCTCTTTTTATCTTTTCTACACAGGAAGAGTTACTCATGTACAGATGGCGATTTCCTTCTTTGTCAATCCATGGCATTGAAGGAGCTTTTTCTGGTTCTGGAACTAAAACAGTTATACCTGCGAAGGTCATAGGAAAGTTTTCAATTCGTCAAGTTCCTAAAATGAATCCATCTGTTGTAGAGAAGCAGGTATGTTTATAATTGCTTATAATGTATTAGGCTGCATTTATTTATTATAGTATTTTATTATTTGTTACATTTATATTTGTGGAAACATTATCATGAATCGACAGATGATGGAGAGTTAACTGGTTATTTTTATATATATATATCTATATCTATATATATATATATATATATATATACACACACACTGTATTTTTCATCCTATAAGACGCACAGGCCCATAAGACGCACCGAGAATTTTGAGGAGGAAAAAAATAAAAAATATATTTTGAACCAAAAGGTGTTCTTTTGGTGGGCTTTGAACTAATGGTAGCCTGTGAATGACACTATTATGGGGGATCTGTGGATGACACTGTTCTGGGGGATCTGTGGATGACACTGTTCTGGGGGATCTGTGGCTGACACTGTTATGGGCGTCTGTGGCTGGCACTGTTATGGGCGTCTGTGGCTGGCACTGTTATGGGCGTCTGTGGCTGGCACTGTTATGGGCGTCTGTGGCTGGCACTGTTATGGGCGTCTGTGGCTGGCACTGTTATGGGCGTCTGTGGCTGGCACTGTTATTGGCGTCTGTGGATGACACTGTTATGGGTGTCTGTGGATGGCACTGTTATGGGCGTCTGTGGATGGCACTGTTATGGGGGCATCTGTGGATGGCATGACACTGCGATGGGGGCATCTGTGGATGGCATGACACTGCTATGGGGGGGATCTGTGGATGACAGATGAATAGCATCTTATGCGATGTGTCATCCACAGATCCCCCCCATAAGTGTCCCTGTGTATTCTGAATGACCCCCCAATACAGGAGGTGGGGGCTGGCATCTACACTAGTTTTGTAATGGCAGCGGGACCCAGTGCAGTCATTGTATTCTATTGCACCGGGCCCCGCTCACTGTACTAATCGTATTTAACTACAGGCAATGTTTAACTATAGAATATCTTCAATCCAGCAGCCTGTACTGACGTTCGTAGCAGGTAGCAGGCAGCAGGCAGGAGACTGGGCAGGCACTGGCAGTGTAACTCACTACGTCACGTGCCCGCGCCGCCTGCTTCATTCATAAAGTGGATGGAGCAGGTGCGTGATGTAGTAAGTTGCGCTGCCAGTGCCGCCCGCCCAACTTCCTGCTTCCTGCCTGCTACGGACGTAAGTACAGGCTGCTGGATTGGAGATATTCTATAGTTAAACATTTCCTGCAGTTAGATACAGTGAGCTGGGACCCAGTGCTATAGAATACAATGACTGCACCGGGCCCTGCTGCCATTACAAAACTAGATGCCGGCCCCCAGCCCCTCCTCGCTGATACATCTCTGACCGCGCTGTGCAGCATGCGGTTGGCGGTGTATCTGTGCAAACTGCAGCATTCGCCCCATAAGACGCACTGCCATTTCCCCCCCACTTTTGGGGGGGGGGGGGAGTGTGTCTTATAGGGTGAAAATACAGTATACATATATGATTTAAGAAGGATTACATAGAAAGTTAGATAACATACGGTGTTCTTTACACGTAGGACATTTCTACATTGATTTCAGACTTCTAATTCCATTACAACTTTTCATTCACAATGTAATGTTTTACAATTTTACTAGGTATCTGACTACTTGGAAAATAAATTTGAAGAACGGAAGAGCCCGAACAAAATGAAAGTATCCATGGTCATAGGTGCACAACCCTGGTTAGCAAATATGGGTGAACCCCAATACCTGGCTGCTCGGAAAGCAGTCAAAAGAGGTAATAAAGAAAACATCTGTTTAGAGCATTCAGGATGTGAAGCAGCATTTCATATTAACACATAAAATATTGTGGCATAAGATAAGGATGATTTAGAAATAGTAAAGTGACTTATGCCTTAACCATATAGACTGCTTGTCTAAAAATGTTGGTCCAGTATAGCCAATATGGTAATGGTTGCAAAAAAATAAAAACATATATTTGTATTAAAATATAAGCCCTACTCCAGAAATAATCCCTATATACAGTAAGCGTAAGCTCCAACAGCGCTAGGTCATGTTGCGTGAAGTCACGAACAAGGAGAATAGGGTTACGGTACTGTAGCTAGCCTTATACAGGACGGTAACAGACACGATCCACTCATCCAATCACTACTGTAGATGCATCTACTGCCTCTCGAGATACTGTACCATAGAAAGGGCATGGTGCCACTGTCAGAGTGGCTCCAGAGTCCTACTCCCAAGTGCAGAGAGGAGATAGGGCATGCTTCCATTGCCTATGAGAGAGAATATTAGAGAGAGAGTGCTATCCACTGACACTACACCACCAATTGTGATTGTAAGTTAGGGTTATGGTTACTATGGTAACCCTAACCATTAACATTTTTTGTTCGAGCCTAAATGTGTGATTGTTGCTCATGGAGCCAAAATAAGCCCTACCCCGATAATAAGCCCTAACCCTTTTTTCTAAGGAAAAAATAATATAAGACCCTGTCTTATTATTAGAGAAACACAGTATATATACAGTATGGAAATCTATATATATATATATTCATGTATATAAACTTTTTGGTGTCCATCACAAGAAGTCTGCAATGTGTGCCTCAATTTGAAATCCATTAATGATCAGTCCTTGGTCTATCCAGTTTTTAAAAAAAAGTTAGTACACTCACGGATATAACCTGCATTAGTTGAAATATAATATTTGTAGCAACAGTCGGGGAACTGGAGAGGAGCTACTGTCCATTTTTACATATTGTATATTACAAACTGTCATAAAGTGGTTTTCTGAGAATATGAACTGTTAAGGGTTAGCCCCTAGGCTGCATCACCTCCTCAAAGATTCATACTCAACTGCTCCCTAGCCTCTGGTTCTGTGCGCTGGAAAATGAAAGAACTGGGGCCAGCGCACTGTACCAAAGAGTTGGGGACCTGCTAGGTTTGAAGACTTAGGCGCCTTTCACACTGGCGAGATTTCCGTGTGGGTGCAATGCGTGAGGTGAACGCATTGCACCCGCACTGAATCCGGCCTGACCCATTGATTTCTATGGGGCTGTGCACATGAGCTGTGATTTTCCCACATCACTAGTGCGTTGCGTGAAAATCGCAGCATGCTCCTCTTTGTGTGTTTTTCACGTAACGCAGGCCCCATAGAAATGAATGGGGTTGCGTGAAAACCGCAAGCGTCCGCAAGCAAGTGCGGTTGCGGTGCGATTTTCACGCACAGTTGCTAGGAGACGATCGGGATGGGGACCCGATCATTATTATTTTCCCTTATAACATGGTTATAAGGGAAAATAATAGCATTCTGAATACAGAATGCATAGTAAAATAGCGCTGGAGGGGTTAAAAAAAAAAGAAAAATAACTCACCTTAATCCACTTGTTCGCGCAGCCGTCATCTCTTCGGTCTTCATCTGTGAGGAAAAGGACCTTTGATGATGTCACTACGCTCATCACATGATCCATCACCATGGTGATGGATCATGTGAATGACCATGTGATGAGCTCAGCGTCAAAGGTCCTTTTCCTCACAGATGAAGACAGAAAAGATGACGGCTGCACGAACAAGTGGATTAAGGTGAGTTAAATTATTATTTTTTTAGCCCCTCCAGCGTTATTGTACTATGCATTCTGTATTCAGAATGCTATAATTTTCCTCTATAACCATGTTATAAGGGAAAATAATACAATCTACACAACCTTGAAACCAAACCTGAACTTCTGTGAAGAAGTTCGGGTCTGGGTGCCACATTCAGTTTTTTATCACGCGCGTGCAAAGCACATTGCACCCACGCAATAAAAACTGAACAACAGAACGCAATCGCAGTCAAAACTGACTGCAATTGCGTTCCTACTCGCGCGGGTTTGCCGCAATGCACCGGGATGCATCTGAAGCTAATCCGGACACGCTCGTGTGAAAGAGGCCTTAGGGAGGCAATGCAGGCTAACGGCATTCTTTTCCAGAAAACCCCTTTAAGGGTGGTTTAACCACAACTTAATTATGAATTGATTTGTTCACTATCATTGTTATTTATTTATTTACTGTATAGTACAGGCCAGAATTAGGGCTGCAGGCCGCGCAGGCCCTAAGGGGTTGGAGGAAGGGTTCATCGGGGGTGGATCAACGTCGACCGGTTTCGTTCGCTTTGTTGGTAGATATCATGGGACCGCTAAAGCGGATTTGTGGGTCGGCGGGGGAGGTCGGGCTGTTTAACCCCTTAACCAGCTCCCGACCGCCTAACGCAGGGATGCGTCCTGCGGGCGGCCGGGTTATTCCTCCTAGATGCATCAGCGTGTCTTCTCATGAGACGCGACATTTCCTGTGAACGCGCGCTCACTGGAGCGCGCGTTCACAGGATCGGAAGGTAAACGAGTTGATCTACAGCCTGCCAGCGGCGATCATTCACTGGCAAGCTGTAGATGCGATTTTTTCAACCCTTGAAAGGCATATCAGACGCTGTTTTGTTAACAGCATCTGATATACCTGCTACCTGGTCCTCTGGTGGTCCCTTTTGCTTGGATCGACCACCAGAGGACACAGGCAGCTCTGTAAGTAGCACCAAGCACCACACTACACTACACCCCCCCCCCCCCTGTCACTTATTAACCCCTTATTAACCCCTGATCACCCCCCTGTCATTGATCACCCCCCTGTAAGGCTCTATTCAGACGTCCATATGTGTTTTACGGATCCGAAAAACACGGACACTGTGGATCTGCAAAACACGGACACCGGCAATGTGCTTTCCACATTTTGCGGATCCGCACATTGCCAGAACTATATAGAAAATGCCTTTTCTTTCCACAATTGCGGACAAGAATAGGACATGTTCTATAGGCTCTACAAAAAACGCAGTGTTCGCCCGATCAGGCCTGATCTTGTGCGCACACTTGCGTTCAGTCCGCCCCACCGCAGTGACAGCAATTTTTTTTCTGATCACTGCAAAATCACCGTAAAATCGCTGCGGGGCTATTAAGATCACTTTTGAGGGGCATGGCGAGTTCATAGAAGATTTTTTTTTTTGTCACTAGTTAGCGGAAATTGATTTTATTTTATTTTTTTAATTACTATGTCTCATATTCCACTAACTTGTGACAAAAAATAAAATCTCACATGAACTTACCATACCCCATTTTGGAAAGAAGACACCCTAAGGTATTCCGTGAGGGGCATGGCGAGTTCCTAGAATATTCTTTTTTTTGGCACAAGTTAGCGGAAAATTATATATTTTTTTTCTCTTACAAAATCATTTTCCGCTAACTTGTGCCAAACTCGCCATGCCCCTCACCGAATACCTTGGGGTGTCTTCTTTCCAAAATGGGGTCACATGTGGGGTATTTATACTGCCCTGACATTTTAGGGGCCCTAAAGCGTGAAAAGTCTGGAATCCAAATGCCTAAAAATGCCCTCCTAAAAGTTACTCATTGGAATTTGGGCCCCTTTGCGCACCTAGGCTGCAAAAAAGTGTCACACATGTGGTATCGCCGTACTCAGGAGAAGTAGGTCAATGTGTTTTGGGGTGTATTTTTACATATACCCATACTGTGTGTGAGAAATATCTCTGTAAATGACAACTTTAAAAAAAAATGTATACAAAGTTGTCAATTTACAGAGATATTTCTCTCACCCAGCATGGGTATATGTAAAAATACACCCCAAAACACATTGCCCTACTTCTGAGTACGGCGATACCACATGTGTGACACTTTTTTGCAGCCTAGGTGCGTAAAGGGGCCGAAAGTCCAACAAGTACCTTTAGGCTTTACAGGGTTGCCCACAATTTAGCCCCGCCCAAAATGCCAGAACAGTAAACAAACCCCACAAATGACCCCATTTTGGAAAGTAGACACCCCAAGGTATTCGCTGAGGGGAATATTGAGTCCATGAAAGATTGAACTTTTTGTCACAAGTTAACGGAAAGGGAGACTTTGTGAGAAAAAAACAAAAAAAAATCAATTTCCGCTAACTTGTGCCAAAAAAAACAAAACTTGAACTCGCCATGCCCCTCATGGAATACCTTGGGTGTCTTCTTTCCAAAATGGGGTCACATGTGGGGTATTTATACTGCCCTGGCATTTTAGGGGCCCTAAAGCGTGAGAAGTCTGGAATCCAAATGCCTAAAAATGCCCTTCTAAAAGGTACATCGCGCTGCCTTCCATGCCATCGGGTCCCCCCTACAGCCGCATGGGGACCCGATGGCTCCGCCGCCCCGCCATATAAGGTAAAACCGCAAACCGCAGGTCTAAATTGACCTGCGGTTTGCGGCGATCGCCAATGCGGGGGGTCACATGACTTCCCCTGGCGTTGTTACAGGATGCCCGCTAAATGATTTCCATGACCTACTTGCAGTTTACCAAGCACATTGCCATGCATTGTATAGTGGCTGTACTTAGTATTGCAGCTCAGCCCCATACACTTGAATGGGACTGAGCTATAACTAGGCCATTAGATCGACGACCGTGACGTCACTGGCCTAGGAAAAGGCTGCGGCAGTCTCTTCAAACAACTGTTAGGCATGGATGCAGGAGTCAGACCCTCATAGATCAGAAAGTGATTGATCTATACTGAGGATGGCGAATCAGTGTTAAACACGACTGTCTAAATGTACATACCAGCAGCACACTTCTGTATTCAATGCAAATCACTGGAATGCTTAAAGTTATTTATGTTTACTGCTCGTAACCTGTTATATGTGTCTGTCCGCTAGTGTTCAATGTTGATGCAGACATGATCCGTGCAGGAGGTACAATTCCAATAGCAAAAGATTTTGAAGACATTTTAGGAAAAAGTGTTATGTTACTTGGTGTTGGTGGACCAGACGATGCTCCTCATGGCCAGAATGAAAAAATAAGCATGTAAGTTTCTGGATTTTATAACATTTAATGTGAAATTGTATCAGAGAAGATTGTATGTAAATATTTTCAGAATTATTGTATTTTTCGCACTATAAGACGCATAAGAGGCACCCTAGGTTTAGACAACAGAAAAATAAATATTTTCTACCTATTAAGACTTCCCTTGTGGGTGAATTAACGTAACTATCGTTAATAATCAAGGGTTGAGGGGCTTATAGTTTACAGTCAGCTTGTGTTGACCCTAATGTGTCATCTTCTGATCATTGAATCAAACAGCAATAGTGCATGTAGTCGCATGACAGGAGAAAATGTGTTGCTCTGTATTGATTTTACATGATTGTTCTGCTATATTATTTATGTTTTCTGCTTTTTTTAAAGTATTTTTTACCTCTCCCTATGTCCATGACAGTAAAAGAAATTCATAGCTCTGCAGCACATGCACTATACACACAACACTGCTACATGCATAGTAGATACACACAGGAATTCTGCACAATATTATCTTTAAAGAAGCACTCTGGGATTTTTTATTTGCCTAAGCAGGTGCAGATAGGCCATTGTTAAAGAGAAAGATATAGGCTCGTGTATACAGTACCTATTTTATTTGTTGTGCTATTGGTTGAAAAGGAAACATTTATATCGTGATTTGACATAAGTATTCAGGCCCTTTATTTGGTACTTACCTGAAGAACCTTTACAGTGATTATAGCCTCCAGTCTTCTTGGGTGTGATGTCACAAGGTTTAGGGATTTTCTGCCATTCCTCTCTGCAGAGCCTCTCAAGCTGTGTCAGGTAGGATGGGGACGGTATCTCCAGTGATGTTTGATTGGGTTGAAATGGTGCTTTGGCTGGGCCACTCAAGTACATTCACAGAGTTGTCCTTAACCCATTCCTGTGTTGTCTTGGCTGTTTGCTTCTCAAGATCTGTCAGGTTGGATGGGAACCATCGGTGGACAGCCATTTACAGGTCTTTGACTGGGGCACTCAGGGGGTATTCACAGAGTTGTCCCTAAGGCTGGGTTCACATGGGCGTTGCGGGAAAAGGTGCGGGTGCATTGCAGGAACATGCTCGATTTTTCCGAGCGAGTGCAAAACATTGTAATGCATTTTGCAGGCGCGTCAGAAAAATCGGCATGTTTGGGATCAGGGTTGTGTAGATTGTATTATTTTCCCTTATATCATGGTTATAAGGTAAAATAATAGCATTCTTAATACAGAATGCATAGTACAATAGCGCAGGAGGGGTAAAAAAAAATTTAAAATTTTTTTAACTCACCTTAATCCACTTGCTCGCGCAGCCGGCATCTCTTCTGTCTTCTTCTTTGCTGTGTACAGGAAAAGGACCTGTGGTGACGTCACTCCTGTGATCACATGGTCCATCACATGATCCATCATCATGGTAAAAGATCATGTGACTGACCATGTGATGACCGGAGTGACGTCTACCACAGGTCCTTTTCCTACTGCACAGCAAAGATGAAGATAGAAGAGAAGCCGGGCTGCGCGAAAAAGTGGATTAAGGTGAGTTAAATTATTTTTTTTATTTTTTTTTTACCCTTCCAGCCCTATTTTACTATGCATTCTGTATTAAGAATGCTATTATTTTCCCCCGTTAACCATGTTATAAGGGAAAATAATAATGATCGGGTCTCCATCCTGATCGTCTCCCAGCAACCATGCGTGAAAATCGCACCGCATCTGCACTTGCTTGCGGATGCTTGCGATTTTCACTCAGCCTTATTCACTTTTATGGGGCCTGCGTTGCGTGATAAATGCACAATATAGAGAATGCAGCGATTTTCACACAACGCACAAGTGATGCGTGAAAATCACTGCTCATGTGCACAGCCCCATAGAAATGAATGGGTCCGGATTCAGTGCAGGTTCAATGCGTTCACCTCACGCATTGCACCCGAGCGGAAAACTCGCCCGTGTGAAAGAGCCTTAGAGATACACTTTGAGTGAACCAAACATAAATCGTCATAAAACGTTAAACTAGCTTTTCATAACTATGAATTATACTATGCTTTATGCTTGGGTGGATATGTGGCATAGACACTTCCACTACAACTGGCCATAGTCAGTCTGATCTTTTCCATTCAGACTCTTATATAAGGTTACTTGAATATAAGGGTTCATGCAAATGGACCCATCGCAGATTATGGGGGCATTCAGAGGGTTTTTCTTGGCTAGATTTCAGACAAATGTAACAAAAAACTGCTTCTTTGCACTACCATACAGGTACCAAAAATGAGTTTTAAACCACCACACAAGTAAGGTGTTCCTGTATGCATTTCTGATCGAAACTGCAAATTGCGGTCCCCAATGCACGGAACGGACGCACAACGGCCGTGTGCATGAGGCCTTACACTGTATAGTTGTTTGCTTTATACCATAACTTAAACAAATGTTTTAATACACTTTTATATGTTTTTTCTTTATAGGCACAACTACATTGAAGGAACAAAATTGTATGCATCTTTTCTGCAAGAACTTCCATCCTTCTGATCACACCGCCGCACATACAGTACATACGGCTTTTCTTTTTAGCTACATCATCCATATGCGCTACATTTTTGGGAATAAGAAGAAAAGAAACAGTAAATAGTCATTGGCACTATCAACACCACAACATAACACAAACTAACGGAACAGGGAAAAAAATAACATTGTGTTGTGAAAGCCTCTAACATAGCCATTATATCTATGCACCGTATTGGCAGATATTAGTTTTATTGCTACTATAACTATGTTTATAGACAATACTGTATTTTCAGCATCTCAAGGCAAAATCCTGGCAATGGCATAATGCTAGTCTTTAAGAATATGAAAAATTCTAGATGCATATCACTAAGAGTCCAAGAATCCTTCTGATGAATGTTTCATTGCACTTTAACCATTCCTACTGCTGATAGTGACACTGCTGTGTAACCCTTCATGTGTGGTGTGCTTTGAATATGTATTTAGAGCTAATTAATTGGACTGCGTGCATCCTTGTGTGTAAAAAAATAAAACGTGTGTTTTGCATTTAGCATATTAAACTGTATGATACAATTATTTCTAATATAACAATTACAGAGGTGCATGGACGGAGCAGTACAGAGTGGCACACCACCGATATGCAGGCTAGGACTGGCCCACAGGGGTGGCACAGTAGACTGACTGCACTACATGTGAATAGGCAGCTTACACCTATGTTTCCATATAAAAAATTAGATAGATTTAACCTTTTGCCTACCACCAACCTTACACGTCACGGCAGTAGGCCGTAAGTATCTATCGCAGTGTAAATTGAAATGCCGACAGGAAGTGCTTTACCTTATGGAAGGGCGCCACAAGCTGGCTGTAAAATTAACTGCAGGCTTGAGTTATCTGCGGCAGGAAGTGGTTTATTCACTTAAAAAAAAAAGTAATAAAGAATTAATAAAAAGAAATACAGAAAATATATATTTTTAAAGTTATAGCAATAGTTACTAGTATTAGCAATAGTACAGCAGACTATGTACACACCAATTCAAACATCCTGCCCCTTTTTAGATATATTTATAAGTTTTAGCAATAGTATAGGGGATTTTGTGTGTGTAAAATATACAAACATGTATTCTAGGCCATTGTTTGAGAAAGATCCCAGGAAGCAGATCGAAACGTTGCATGCCTGGTGAATAAAGTCACTTCAATTATTTTACTCCTTGGATGTGCCGTGGAATTTCTTCTATTTATTCATTTGGAGCAGGATTGTCTCCTCAGCCACTGGCACTCCATCTATGCGTAAGAAACTGCAGTGCTGCCCAACTCTCATTTTTTTCTAGGTATTCATTTTAGCTATATTTTGTATAGCAGGTTTTTTGCGTAAACTATACAAACACATATTTTTATCTTCCTTACAAAAAAATGTAAAAAAAACTCTTACAATGTCCAAATTTCCCCAAGATAAATACCTTAGGGGAATACCTTGAAGGGGCTTGTAACGTTTTGGTGCTGCTCAACAGTTTACTTGCAGTACGGTGCCAAAATGCGCTCCAGTCTTTTAAAGTCTTGCGGTGGGCCCAACCATTAGATAAATTACATAAATAGTGTCTATTTTCAGGGTACAAGCGTACGGTAATGGTTTCAGAAATGTTTTGTAATAGAAAAAAATTGATAACAAAAAAATTATCATAATTTTCAGTTTTTCCATATTAAAAAAAAATATATTATATCCATCTAATGGCACAAAAGAAAGGTGTAATGTGTCCCGTGAAAAATATCAAATACATGTAGGTTGGCTCAAAAGTTAATCAGTTATTAGCACATAGATAGGCCAATTGCTACAAATAAAAAATTGGCCTGGTGTAATGCAAGGCACCAACAAACAGACCAGTGATGAAAGCAAAAAGGTGTTTATTCACCAGAAACATAAACGTCCAGGACACTTGCTGGTAACAAGGAATAATAACAAAAAAACAGGCAAGGAGATTCCAGGAATAGTCCCAACCAGTGCTGAATGATGCTGTGCACTTGGCAGTCGAGTCACTCCAGCTCTTGGGTCCGCTGTAAGGACAAAGTTCCTGGCAGTCTTCAGTCACTAGGAGTTGTGACCTATACCTGGTTGAGGGAAAATAACAGTGGGCACTGATCACCCTGAGAGACCTCCTTTTAAATGCCTGCTGACCAATCCCAGGGTGCCAAGTGTCCACTACCATAGGTGAACAAATTGCCCTGCACCTGAGTACAAGGCCTAAGGCAATCACAAGTTGATTAACCCATGGCTGGCTCCCTAATCCACTTTGCTCTTGTGAGTCAGTATAATATGCGCCACTGGTCGACGAAGTGCATAAGAAGCGCGTACTCGCGACCGTGTATCCCTTTGCGAACCTGCCCTCGTGCGTACGCACGGACGCACGATTGACTCAGCGCGAGTATGCGAGCGCGTGGACCCAGATGCGGAAACGGAAGTCGCAGGAGACACCGGCGACAACCCTGGCCGCGGCGTCTTGTCACTCGCCTGGCCACTCTGTCCCCGGGACTCCGACGGTCCTCCCCTCCGATGTCCACGCGAACGCATCTCCGCACTGGCTCGCAAAGGGGTCAGCGCTGGTGCATCAGAGACACGCATAACCTGTCCCGCAACTCCACGAGGACCCCTCTTGGTTCCCCTGGAGTGCAAAGCAGGTGAGGATCTTACATTACCCCCCCCCTCGAGGAGGCGGCTCTGAAGACTCCAAGCAAGCTTTCCCCGGATTATCCCGGTGAAAGGCTGCCACCAACTCATCCGCATGCACCTGGCGAGCAGGTATCCAACATCTCTCCTCTGGACCAAAACCCTTCCAGTCCACCAAGTATTGAAGAGACCTTTGGACAAAATGAGAGTCCAAAATTCTGTTCACTTCGAACTCCGGTACCCCTTGGACCTCCAGCGGGGATGGGGTCTGAATGAAGGGAGCGGAGTCGGCTGCCGATTTGAGAAGTGAAACATGAAAGGTGTTCACTCCTCGGATCGACGGTGGAAGAGCAACCTTGTACGTAACTCGGTTGATCTTTTGTGTCACTGGGTATGGGCCAATGAATCGAGGACCCAACTTGGAAGATGGCTGACGCAGTGGAATGTTCCGGGTGGAGACCCACACCTGATCTCCCACCTTAAACTTTTGCTCTACGGTGCGATGACGATCAGCAAATTTCTTCTGTTGCGCCACCGCACTGCGGAGATTCCGCTGGGCCGACGACCAAATGGGACGCCTATCCTTGAACCACTGATCCACCACCGGTGAGTCAGTGGAGGGTCCGGCCAAAGAAGAGAGTCTTGGATCCCTGCCCCCCACGCACCTGAACGGAGACATCTTAGTGGAAGCATGCTCAGAGTTATTATAAGCCACCTCCGCAAAGGGTAGATACGCTGCCCATTCCTCCTGGCAGTCTGACACGAAGCACCGGAGATATTGCTCCAGGGTCTGGTTAGTCCTTTCCGTCTGACCATTGGTCTCTGGGTGAAAACCAGAAGAAAAAGACAAATTAATACCCAATCGGGAGCAGAAAGAACGCCAGAAGCAGGAGATGAATTGTACTCCTCTGTCTGAAACAATGTCATCCGGCGCTCCGTGTAATTGAAAGACATGATTCAAGAACAGATCTGCCAATTCTCTGGCCGAGGGCAATCCAGGGAGTGGGATAAAATGGGCCATTTTACTAAAACGGTCCGCCACTACCCAGATTACCGTACTTCCAGAGGACCTTGGCAAATCTGTGATGAAATCCATGGAAATGTGAGTCCATGGAGCCTGGGGAATAGGCAGTGGGAGTAAAGTCCCAGAAGGGGCAGACCGGGACGGTTTACATCTGGCGCAAACAGTACATGCCTGGATATAGGCCTTAACATCCACGGACATGTTGGGCCACCACACATGACGTTTAACAAGGGCAAGTGTTTTTTTAACACCCAAATGCCTGGCAGACTTTGAGTCATGAAGCTGTCGGATGACCTCCAATCGAAGGTTAATGGGTACGAACCATCGACCCTCGGGTTTGTCAGGTGGACTCTCTGCCTGTGAGGGCTCAAGAAGAGAGGACAAGTCCTCCATTACTTCTGCGGCCCCCAGGGCAGCAAGAAAACATTTAGTTGGGAGAATGGTTTCTGGCTCAGAGTCCAGGACGGAAGCAGCCTCAGGGAAGCAGCGGGACAGGGCATCTGCCTTCACGTTTTTGGAACCTGGTTTATAAGTGAGGCGGAAATTGAAGCGGGTGAAAAACAATGCCCACCTGGCTTGTCGGGAGTTGAGTCTTTTGGCACTCTCTAGATACTCCAAATTTTTGTGGTCAGTGTAAACCGTGATGGGATGTTCTGCACCCTCTAGCCAATGTCTCCACTCTTGAAAAGCCAATCTTACTCCCAGAAGCTCTCTATTGCCGATATCATAATTACACTCGGCTGGAGAGAGCTTCCGAGAGAAGAAGGCACAGGGATGTAACCTCTCGGGGTCCCCAGAATACTGTGAGAGAACTGCCCCTACACCGACCTCTGAGGCATCGACCTCGAGAACAAAAGGTCTGCAGGTGTCTGGATGAGTAAGAATTGGTGCCGTGCAAAAGGCCTGTTTCAGCGTCTCAAAGGCTCTGACTGCCTCTCTCGTCCACTTAGAAGGATTAGCTCCCTTCTCAGTGAGGTTGGTGAGAGGTACTACTATCGCAGAAATTTTTTTAATAAACTTGCGGTAGAAGTTGGCAAAGCCTAAGAAACGCTGCAACCCCTTAAGATCCTTAGGTTGAGGCCAATCCAAGACAGCAGAAAGTTTGGATGGGTCCATAGCCAATCCCTTTTCTGAGATAATGTACCCCAGGAAAGGCAACTCCTTCACCTCAAACAGACACTTCTCAAGTTTGGCATAGAGGCGGTTCTCCCTCAGCTTCTGGAAAACCTGACACACGTGTCTCCGATGAGAGACCAGATCCGAGGAGTAGATTAGTATGTCATCTAGATAGACAACAACACATCTATCCAAGAAATCTCTGAGAACATCGTTGATGAACTCCTGGAAGACCGCGGGAGCATTACAGAGACCGAAAGGCATCACGAGATACTCGTAATGCCCGTCTCTGGTATTAAATGCGGTCTTCCATTCGTCACCCTCTCTAATGCGAACTAAATTATAAGCACCCCTTAAATCGAGTTTGGTGAAGACTCGGGCCCCTGCCACCTGAGAAAACAGATCATCAATCAGAGGCAGTGGATACCGATTCTTCACCGTAATCCGATTAAGGGCACGATAATCGATGCAAGGTCTCAAGCCTCCATCCTTCTTCTCCACAAAGAAGAATCCAGCTCCAGCAGGGGAAGTGGATGGACGAATGAAATTCTTCTCAAGGTTCTCTTTAATATACTCCCGCTGAGCCTGAACCTCAGGCCCAGTGAGATTATAAAGATGCCCTCGTGGTGGCATGGTGCCTGGCAACAGGTCTATAGGACAATCATATGACCTGTGGGGAGGTAATACATCAGCCCCCTGAGGACTGAACACATCTCGGAAATTATGATACTGCTGTGGTAAAGTACTTAATACTTCCATGGAGGCTAGTGACAGGTCGGGACAAATGCACTTAGTAAGGCATTCCGTACTCCACTGACAGATAAGACCCGAGCGCCAGTCCACTACTGGATTATGGAGCCTTAACCAAGGGAGACCCAAAATCACGGGAGTGGATGGCATGTCAAGGACAAAAAGGCTTAAGGTCTCCCGATGATCAGCCCCCACCGTTACCTGTATTCCCGGAGTCATCCACACTGCACGACCATCTTGAAGAGGGGAACCATCAATCGCGGTCACTGACATGGTGGTTTTCGGCTGGATCAACGGGATGCCAAGTCGACGAACCAAGGTTGAGTCCACAAAATTCCCAGCGGCCCCAGAATCGATTAGTGCTGACAACTCATGGACCTTGTCTTGCCACCGTAAGGATATGGATACCATCACCCGGCTTGGAGGAAGGATAATAGCACCTAGGGGGTTCTCCTCTATGCCCCCTAGGTTCATTCGTTTCCCGCCGGCAGGAGGGGACAGGTTTTAACGAGGTGTCCAGACTTCCCGCAAAATAGGCACAGGCCTTTCTGTTGGCGACGAGCTCGTTCTGCCTGTGTGAGATGGGAGGATCCAACCTCCATTGGCTCTTCGGCCGATTTTAGAGGCCCTGGATGTGGTCGAGAGGATGAAAACCGAGACGACCGTTCCACTCGCCTCTCACGGATTCGCCTGTCGGCATCGATTGCCTGAGAGATAGCCATTTCCAACGAGAAGGGGGTAGGTAAGGCCAAAAGAAGATCCCGGACCGCATCCGAAAGTCCCAAACGGAAGCGATGGCGTAGGGCTGCGTCGCCCCAGGTGGTGAAAGCTGCCCATCGCCTGAATTCTGCAGCGTATTCTTCAGCTGGGCGGCGGCCTTGTTGAATATGCTCAAGATTGGTCTCTGCGGTGCGAGTACGATCCGGGTCATCGTAAATCACAGCCATAGCCTCGAAGAAGGCATCCACTGACGAAAAAGCTGTATGGTCTTGAGGCAAGTTAAATGCCCAACGTTGGGGGTCTCCACGTAGCAGTGACATTACAATCCCAATTCTCTGCCTGAGAGTGCCAGAAGCCATCGGTCGTAACTGGAAATAAAGGAGACAGGAGTCCCTGAAGTTTAAGAACTCCTGTCGCTCTCCTGTGAAGGGGTCAGGCAGAGGGATCTTAGGTTCTCTTTGATGCCTTGCGATAGTGACGGGTAGTGCTGAGGCTCCCTGGATAAGCTGCTGAACCTCCTCCATCACAGTTGTCAGTTGCTCTTGGATTTGCGCTGCAGCGGCTGCTGGTATATTTGGGCGTCGTTGGAACAGCAGGTTAACGGCTCCCGTTAATTCATTCAGCTGCTGCTGGATCTTGTCCATGGCAACTGTTAGTTGGGCCCACTGTTCTGTAATGCAAGGCACCAACAAACAGACCAGTGATGAAAGCAAAAAGGTGTTTATTCACCAGAAACATAAACGTCCAGGACACTTGCTGGTAACAAGGAATAATAACAAAAAACCAGGCAAGGAGATTCCAGGAATAGTCCCAACCAGTGCTGAATGATGCTGTGCACTTGGCAGTCGAGTCACTCCAGCTCTTGGGTCCGCTGTAAGGACAAAGTTCCTGGCAGTCTTCAGTCACTAGGAGTTGTGACCTATACCTGGTTGAGGGAAAATAACAGTGGGCACTGATCACCCTGAGAGACCTCCTTTTAAATGCCTGCTGACCAATCCCGGGGTGCCAAGTGTCCACTACCATAGGTGAACAAATTGCTCTGCACCTGAGTACAAGGCCTAAGGCAATCACAAGTTGATTAACCCATGGCTGGCTCCCTAATCCACTTTGCTCTTGTGAGTCAGTATAATATGCGCCACTGGTCGACGAAGTGCATAAGAAGCGCGTACTCGCGACCGTGTATCCCTTTGCGAACCTGCCCTCATGCGTACGCACGGACGCACGATTGACTCAGCGCGAGTATGCGAGCGCGTGGACCCAGATGCAGAAACGGAAGTCGCAGGAGACACCGGAGACAACCCTGGCCGCGGCGTCTTGTCACTCGCCTGGCCACTCTGTCCCCGGGACTCCGACGGTCCTCCCCTCCGATGTCCACGCGAACGTATCTCCGCACTGGCTCGCAAAGGGGTCAGCGCTGGTGCATCAGAGACACGCATAACCTGTCCCGCAACTCCACGAGGACCCCTCTTGGTTCCCCTGGAGTGCAAAGCAGGTGAGGATCTTACACCTGGTAAGGAAGGGGGATAAACACTTGCAGTTAAGAGGCTAGCCCCTTTATTATTATAAGATGCATCGGGTGGCGGAGAAGACTTCTAGACATAGAGGTAGGCCAGCCACTATCTTCTTTCTCCAGGGACCTGCCTTCTCAAAGTCACTGCAAGGACCCCCAAAATCAATCATCTTGTGCGTCTTGCTGCTGCTGCATGTACTTGTACATTGGTTTCCCAGAATTAATTTTACTGATGATCCCCAAGCACCTCAGTCCGACACTGCTGATCTGACAGTATGAGTCATATTGCACACCAATTATCATTTATGCTTTGTTCTCAATTGCATTTTTTATTTTGGTCTTAAGGTTTTAATTGTTCATCAATGTAGCATATAAGGACTTTTTTGCAGGAAAAGTATTTTGTAATGGTAGTATTTGAGGTTCTATATAAGGTAATGGGACATATGGATAGATAGCGGCTGGTGCAGACTTCAGCTATAACTTACGCCAGTTTCTGGTGTGTTATAATAAATCTGGCGGGCTGCCCAAAGCTCTGCCACTTTTTTTTGCCACTATGGAAGTGTCAAGAAGCCTTGCTAATTATGATGCACATTTGGCGTGCACCATAATGTGCAACTTTTCTTCACCACAATAGTGGCGTAAGAGGCTTAAGTAAATGTCCCTCCTTACCTGTGTAACGCATGTGTGCCAGAATTTGTCAATCTTCAGGTGTATCTGCAATCTGACTCAATGGGGAGATTTATCATCTCCCTTGCACCTAAAAAGTGGTGTTAAAAAGTCACAGGTGCAACTTTTTTTAATTTTTTTTTTATTGTGACGTCTATCAGTTTTACACCGCCCTTGCCACTTTCACTAAAGAGGGGCATGGCAAGGGTGTGAAAAAGGGGCTTAGCCAGCCACCCCAACAAATGTATTCTCATTTACGCCAGTATAGGCGCACGGACTGCCAGATGTGATAAATTAGGCGCATCCTCCAGCAGTGCTAGGGAGATCAAGATCAGCGCTTTTGGATTTTTTTTATCTTACAGAATTCACCATACATAGTAACATTGTTTGTAAGGCCGAAAAAAGACATTTGTTCATCCAGTTCAGCCTGTTATCCTGCAGTTGATCCAGAGGAAGGCAAAAAAACCCTGTGAGGTAGAAGCCAATTTTCCTCACTTTAGGGTACAAAATTCCTTCCAGACTCCAATTAGGCAATCAGAATAACTCCCTGGATCAACGACCCCTCTCTAGTAGCTATAGCCTGCAATATTATTAGACTCCAAATAAACCTCTGATATATTTATACATAGTTATTAGATTGCCCTTTAGGCTACTTGCACACTGGCGGCAGCAGGGTCCGGATCCGTGCTTATGCTAGCCCACCGTGCAGTCGTAAGTCCGCTCGGGCCCCACTCACTATAATGGGGGCGGGCAGGAGGTCCGACCGCAGCATGGCAAACAAGCCGAGAGGCGACCGGACAAAAATCGCAGTATGTTGTAGTTTTGTTCAGCCGCCTCTTGGCATGTTTGTCGTACTGTGGCCGTAACTCCGGTCTAGCGTTAACACGGTTCCAGCCTGCCGGCGCCAGTGTGAAAATAGTCTAAGTCGTCTTTTTTCTAAAGTGAATAACCCTAATTTTGATAATCTTTCTAGTTACAGTCATCCACCCTTTCCAGTTATTACTTTAGTTGCCCTCCTCTGAACCCTCTCCAGCTCTGTTATGTCTGCCTTGTTCACAGGAGCCCAGAACTGTACACAGTACCCCATGTGTGGTCTGACTAGTGATTTGTAAAGGGGCAAGACTGTGTTCTCGTCACGGGCATCTATGCCTCTTTGGATGCAACCCATTATCTTATTGTCCTTGGCAGCAGCTGCCTGACACTGCTTTCTGTAGCTTAGTTTGCTGTCCACTAAAATTCCTAAGTCCTTTTCCATGTCAATGTTACCCAGTGTTTTACTATTTAGTATGTACAGGTGACTTGCATTATTCCTTACCATGTGCATAAACTTACATATGTCAGTGTTAAACCTCATCTGCCACTTCTCTGCCCAAGCCTCCAAAACGGCACTATAGCCTGCAGCACTTTTTGGCCGAAGGCTAAATCCTGCCCAGAACTAACATCTACCCTGTAGTGTTTGATAAGGGTATGCGGAGATGCCCATGTGGCTGCTCTACAGATTTGTTCAACCGAAGCATCAGCTTTTTCGGCCCATGAAGCCGCCACTGATCTGGTAGAGGGAGCTTTGAGGAAACCCAGTGGATCTTTCCTTGTTTTGTATACCTCAGAAATTGTGGATTTTACCCATCTAGAAATAGACCCTTTAGTAGATTTTTTCTCTTTATTTTCACCATGGAGCTGGATAAAAAGGAGATCAGACTAACTAAATGGACCTGTAGATTCTAAGTACTGGAGTACTGTTAGTCTCACATCAAGGGAGTGAAATCTACATTCCCCAGAGGATCTAGGATTCTAACAAAAAGAGCGAATAAAAAGTTCCTCCTGCCTATGGAATTTGGACACCACCTTTGGAAGAAAGGAGGTATCCAAGAGGAATACTATTTTGTCAGGGAAAACCCTGCAAAATGGCTTGATCATTTTTAAAGCCTGGATTTCACTGACTATGGGCAGAGGTGATGGCTACCAGAAAAACAGCTTTAAGTGTAACCAAACGAAGAGAAGCCTTAGACAGAGGTTCAGACGAGGATTCTTTGAGGCCTGACAGAACTATTTAGGTTCCAGGGGGGCACTATAGGTCTTAGTGTGGGACAAAGTCTGTCTGCTCCTCTGAGAAACCTGATTATCCACTGATGTTCAACTATTTTGACATCAAACACGGAGCTTAAGGCTGCGAGATGGACTCTCAAAGTATTGGGACGTAGCCTGATGGAACCCCAAGACTGTCTCGATGCGGTAAATACAGAGCAATCCTGGAGGAAAACCTGGTAGAGGCTGCAAAAGACTTTAGACTTGGGCAGAGGTTCAAGCCAGAAAGTTTAGATAAAAGCATGTCTATGAGTTAGAATGTCCCATTTAAAGTACAGACCTAAATCCCATGGAGAATCTGTGGCAAGATTTGAAAATATCTGTTCCTGAGATTCAGCTTTTTGGAAAGAAGAATGGGCAAAAATATTAGCCACCAGATATGCATAACTCAAAAGACTTGCAGCAAAAGGTGGTACTACAAAGTATTGACTCAGGGAGGCTGAATACAAATGCATGCCACTTTCCAGATTTGTATTTGTAAAAATGTTTTGTAAAACCATGCATTATTTTATTCTGACTTCACACATTTTTTCTACATAAAACGTGGGTGTAACATGAAAAAAAAAAAAACACCCATGGCATCAGTGGGGGCCGCCCTACAAGGTAATATTATCATTAGCCTATGTCAAAACTGATAAAATGACCTCTTTAAAAGGCTATACTATAATAATGCCTTACTATATTGAGAATAGTGTGTGTGTTTTTTTGCTAAAACCTATGACTAGTTTATTCACATAGAATATCTCATATATAAAGCTGAGTGTATGTCCGCTAAAGGAATCCACACCGTCGCATTTACTATCACGAAATTTGGCACACAGGTACATCAGGTGTCCGGGACTCAACTCTCTAGCTCGTACCGATATCAGATATTGCCACAAAATGCAAATATGGCACATCACCTACATTAGCCAATAGAAGCCTGCAAGTCTTTCTCTTCATATCCCAACTGCCATATACACGGTCATATGTCCCTTATCAGCCAATAGAAGGTCACAGGTCCTTAGTCTCCACATACACACAGTTTTACAGCAAGACACGGAGGCTCATATTGCTTTCTCCTTCTTTACTTTCCACCAATAGCAACAAAGAAGAAATTTACATAATCATAACAATAAAGGATCCACCCCTCTCAGATCCTATATCAATCGGCTCCTCTTCAGAATCCTCCTCTTTCTTTGCTGCTCCACCAGCTAAGTACACCTGCATTTTCTCTTGTCATTTTGCTATATTGCTGTTTTTCTTATAGGATTGTTTGTCTGCGCTGCTTTCATCTAGGGTGACTAACCCTTATGTGCAGCGCTTCCTAGTGGGTTATTTCCCCACTGTTTTTTATCCCCCTTTAGGTTCTGTATTTGCCTTCAGTTCTCACTGTCCCCCTTTTGGCATGTTTTTCATTTTTCATCCCCTTACCACACTCCGTTTCTGCGGCAGCGTTTCCCCTTCCCGACCGCTTGTCTCTACATCGGGAGGCGGGGCCTCCCTCCCCGTCTTCCTCGCTTCACTCTGCCCGCGATTCGGGCCTTGCTCCCCGGCCGGCCGCGAGATCTCGGCGGCCATCTTGGATGACGCGATTGTCCCGCGAGATCTCGGCAGGCCATTTTCGTTTTCTTGGTCGCGATTTCTCGTGGGCAGTTCATACCCAGCGTTCCCTGCTTGCTGCTCCTGCCGCCCTTGTTCTTCTAGTTGCGGCCCCTGTATTGTGGTGCCTTGCGCTGTGCTTTATTAGGCTAGTCATTGCTTTGCTTCCTCCCCCTTACTTGCGGCCAGTTAATTTCAGGTCTGTTTCCTCATTGTGTCCCACCCTGCCCAGTCTCCCACTAATGCCCCCCCCCTTCTCCTGAGGATCATAGGGCACCTGGGGAGGATGCACAGGCACAGGCTTTTCAGCGCTCTGTGTCTGATGCTATCATGGCAGCCATGGGCTCCGGGACCTCTATTCTGTCCCAGAGCATTACCTAGGCGCTATCTGCGCAGCCTACAAGAGTAGCTCTGCAGGATACCCAGAACACACCGCAGCCTACCTGTATTGAGCCTCCTGTTTCACAGGAGAACTTGACTGGTGCGCATCCTGCCACCCAAGGTAACGTGCATAGCTCACGTAAAAGGGCCTCATCACGCCAGGCAGAACGGGCGCGAACATGGAAGTGCGCTAGAGCACAATCCCCTAATATGTCTGACTCAAACAGAGCATCGGACGAGGAGGCTTTTGCGGATGTGGATTATGTGTCAGAGGAGGATATATCTTCCCCAGTTGAGGGCCCCTCAGTTTCCGCTCCTGCGGCCTCCTCTGCCAAGGACGTTGCGTCCTCCTCCGCCATGAGTCGGTCAGACATTCTGCTGGACTCAGCGGGTGAACCTATGTTCGACCCCGACACTTTGCATCACCCTAGATCGGCGGAGTGGCTTCCCACTAACATGTGGGTAGCTATTTGGAGCACTGAGTGCGTCGCCCCCTGAGCCGTGAAACACGGAACAAACTTAGGGCCGAGTGCCCCAGGCCACTAGTCCCCAATAAGGTATGTGACACCCCTGTGGTGGACACCAAGATGTCTTAGCTTTTGGCCAAAACTGGTTGGAACCCTAAAAAGGGCGTGGACTCAGCCCTGCACAGCTGCCGGGATAAAGTGCTGGATATCTTCGGCCCGCTGGCCAGGATTTTCGAGCTAGCTGAGGTAGCTAGGACTGAGGGCTCCCCTATTGACCCTGAAGAGTTGCGGGGTTGGACCCAAAGGGCGATCTGCATCGCCGGGAATGCCAACACCGCTTTGGCAATCGAAAGGCGTAAGGCCATTTTGTTTAAAATTGATCCCAAGTTGTCAAATTTGGCGCTTACAGAAGCGGGTAAGGACGTCCAGGGTCTCCTGTTCGGCGATTCCTTTATTACAGATATGCGGCAATTTGTTGGCACCTTCACCGCGCTAGACAAGGCCCACTCATCCATGCGCAGGGTATTTCAGGGACGGGTCTCTAATCCGGCCGGCAGTAGCAGGGGCCGCCTGTCCGGCCATGCAAACTTTCAGGCCCGTGGCGCAGGTAGAGGTTCCTTTGGTCAGCGACCTCCCTTCCAGGATCAACGCAACCCATCTCCTTTCTTCTCGACCAGAGGAGGCCGGTGGCGATCTCGCTCCTTCAGAGGCAACCCGACCTCTCGCAGATCCTTCGGTAAGTCCTCCTCTGATTGGGGATTCTATGGCCCCTTGCGTAGGGGGCAGACTTCCAACCTTTTTCTCGTGTTTGGAGCCTCATCACATCAGACCCATGGGTGCTGACCACAGTCAGTTTTTTTTTGTATAGAGCTCACGGGGTCCCGTGCATGCTCCCCCCCTCCCCTGCCCATACCAATGTCGCGCCCGGATTGCGCACTAGTGGATTCGGAGCTGTCTTCTCTCCTCCAAAAACAGGCGATAGAACGGGCCCCTCCTTCAGAGTGGGGGGTCATCAGGAATATATTCCTCAGTCAGATCTGACCGGTCATCAACCTTCGCGCCCTGAATACGGTGGTGCGCTACCGTCATTTCAAAATGGAGGGGATTCACCTCCTTCGAGATCTTTTGACACCAGGAGATTGGATGGTAAAGCAGGATCTAAAAGATGCTTACCTGACAGTCCCGGTGGACCCTCGTTCCAGGGACCTTCTCCGGTTCTTTTGGAGAGGAGGGATCTGGAGGTTCACTTGTCTCCCGTTCGGGTTGTCTTCAGCTCCTTGGTGCTTCACCAAACTGCTGCGTCCGGTCGTGTCATGGTTGAGGAGTCGGGTGCGTTCGCCTCATCATTTACCTGGACGACATCCTCCTGATGCACGAATCCAGGGCGGGACTTCTGGAACATCTGCAGTGGACGGCGGACCTACTGACGGACCTCGGTTTGCCTCCTCAACGCGGAGAAATCATGCCTCATCCCATCGCAGAGGATGGAGTTTCTGGGCTTTATGGTGGATTCGATCTCGGAATCCCTCAGCCTCCCAATGACGAAGTTACGTGCGATCCGCAAGGAGTTGAGACATGCTCTTCTTGTCCCTCACCTTTCATTACGCCACCTGGCCCGCATCGTTGGACTCTTAGCATCTTCAATTCAGGCCGTGTTTCCGGCGCCGATGCACTACCGTGCTCTCCAGAGGCTGAAGATTGCGCATCTTCGGATCGGTGCCTCCTTTGCGGACGTGGTGGTCTTGGACTCGGAAGCCCGGGAGGAGTTGCGTTGGTGGATCGCCAATCTGTGTGGAATGGCAGGGCGATCTTCGGCTTCCTTCCGGAGTTGATCATCGAGTCGGATGCGAGGCTCATTGCAACGGAGTCTCCACGGGAGGATCTTGGTCGGCGGAGGAGTCTCTCCTCCACATCAACGCCTTGGAGCTCCTGGCTGGTTCCTTCGCGGTCAGGAGTTTCTCCAGTGGGGTCGCCAATGCATGCATCAGGCTGCGGATGGACATCGCCTCGGCAGTCCGTTACGTCAACCGGTTTGGAGGTACCCACTCGGCAACCTTGGCGCGGTTAGCCAAGGAGTTTTGGTCGTTTTGCCTCTCCAGGGACATCATGGTGCAGGCAGAATACCTGCCGGGTCTGAGCAATGTCCACGCGGATTGGAACTCTCGCTACCTGTCGGATGGCAGCGATTGGTAGTTGGATCCGGATGTGTTCTCGGCAATTTCAAAAATGTGGGGCCCGATGACCATCGATCTCTTTGCTTCGCGGCTCAACCGGCAACTCACCCGGAAGCAGTGGCGGTGGACGCGTTCCTCCAAGACTGGTCGACTTCCCGCCTTTACGCTTTTCCCGTTACGCTTTCCCCCGTTCACAATGATCCCACGGACTCTCCTTCAGGTTCGTCGCCATTGGGCGGATTTGGACGTTGCTGGGGATCCTAGTGGAGGTACCTGTTCTTCTCCCGTGGACCTCTTGCGCAACCCTCAGGATCTTCACCATCCTCTCCTGCTCGGCGGTTCCCTTCGGCTGTTGGTGTGCCGGATCTCTGGACAACTGGAGCTGTCGATGGCATTTCGGAGGCGACTCGACAGTTACTGGACAACGCATGGGCTCCCGGCACCAGAAAGTCTTATCGTGCAGCCTGGAGAAATTGGGTTAGCTGGTGCTTGGAACGGGGCTTGGATCCCGTTTCAGCACCTGTAGTTCACCTTTTGCAGTTCCTCACCTCCCTTTTTGAGGCAGGTAAGGCGTACCGGACCATCAACCTCTTCAGGTCGGCTATTACCTCTACCCATCAGGGTTATGAGGGCGTCCCTGCGGGTCAACATCCTTCGGTTTCTCGCCTTTTGAGGGGTTCTCGGTTGGCGCGCCCTCCTCGGCCTCGTTTTTCGACTTCCTGGGACGTCTCTCTGGTCCTTTCCTTTTTGTCCTCTTGACTGGAGAATTCGGCTCTCTCTTTGAGACAGTTGTCCGCTAAATTGTTGGCTTTATTTTGTCTTATTTCTTGCAAACGGGTCTCGGATGTTCGGGCCCTCGACTTTGACGCACGTTCTTTTACTCGGTAGGCGTCACTTTCAACATTTTGCGTTGCACCAGGACTAACATCAATTCTGTCTCCTATCCCAGTTTTCCTTCTGCTCTGATTTTGTGTCCTGTGCCTTGTCTGAGAGAATATGAGTCCAGGACTAGAGCCCATCGTTCTTCGACTGTGTCTCATTTGTTCCTCTCTATTCGCCATCCTTTTGGCCAGGTTTCTAGTCCTACGTTGGCACGCTGGCTTAAGTGGGTCATGTCACTGGCTGGGATTTGACACTGCGGTCTTCATCGCGCATTCCGCCAGGAGTGCCTCTGCTACTTCTTTGGCAGTTTCAGGGGCCCGATTGGAGGACGGTATGCGGTTGGCGGACTGGTCTAATGTTACCACGTTTAGGGAATTTTATTTTCGTCCCCCGTCTCATTTGTTTTCTTCTATTATAGATCGGCTTTGAACTTGCAATATGAGCCTCCGTGTCTTGCTGTAAAACTCAATGATTTTCCTAGTCTACGACGTAAAGTCATAGTTTTATTAAAGACACGGAGGCGAGTATTGCCCACCCTGTTCCCGCCCTTGGGTCTCCTCACGGTTTTTTATTGCAGTGGATTTTTTCCTTGTTTTCTGATGATGGACGTTTTTGTTAATATTGTTATTATTATTGTTGTACCTTTTAGTATTACTGTTATCAGATCTTTTATGCTCTTATTATTTATATTGTTATTATTATGATTATTATCGTATACTGTTGATCTGTCATTCTATCCCTGTCATGTATGTTTGAGTACTGGGATTTCCGGATGTGACAGGTCTTGACATGTATGTTTCACCTGGGCCTATGGTCTGTTCTCTTTTTCAGGTTGAAGGTCGATTCGGAATTCGGTGCCGTTTTTCTGGCTGAGTTGCCACGGTGTCTATGGTTCTACGTCGTTCTGAGTTTACAGAAGTTAGCCAGTTTGGCTCGATTTTGCGGACCTGAATGGTGGTCGTTCCTCGTGTCCAGTTCCGGTTCCATTTTCGGTGTTATGGATGGATACAAAGAAAGAGGAGGATTCTGAAGAGGAGCCGATTTATATAGGATCTGAGAGGGGTGGATCCTTTATTGTTATGATTATGTAAATTTCTTCTTTGCTGCTATTGGTGGAAAGTAAAGAAGGAGAAAGCAATACTCGCCTCCGTGTCTTTAATAAAACTATGACTTTACGTCGTAGACTAGGAAAATCATTGAGTTATACACCAGGTTTCCATAACAACCTAGCCATTTTTCTGCACTGCTGTAGGTCAGCTTTAAAAGGGGCAGGGCGCTGTGGATGACACTGTTAATGAAGCGGAGTGCTGTGGAGGTCACAGTTAAGGGGGCAGGTAGGGTGGCTATTTAGGTCGCCCTCAAAAGACAGACTAAAAAACCCAGCCACCAGGTCCCGCTAAGCCATGCTCCTGACCCGGTTAGGCCGTGCCCATCCCATTACGCAGCCAACAAGGATTGAAAAAAACATAAATAGACTTACCGGTAATTCTGTTTCCTTGAATCCGCCATGACGGCCACAGCTGAGATTGACCCCCTTGAGGAATACACAGAGACAGAGAGTTTAAAAGCCCCCCACCCACTATCTCCCCTCAGTGTTTACAAGTTACTTAAGTAGGTGCTTTTTCAACTAAAGATTATCTATCTATACAGTCAGGTCCAAAAATATTGGGACATTGACACAATTGTAACATTTTTGGCTCTATACACCACCACTATGGATTTGAAATGAAACGAGCAAGATGTGCTTTAACTGCAGACTGTCAGCTTTAATTTGAGGGTATTTACATCCAAATCAGGTGAACGGTTTAGGAATTACAACAGTTTGCATATGTGCCTCTCACTTGTTAAGGAACCAAAAGTAATGGGACAATTGGCTTCTCAGCTGTTCTGTGGCCAGGTGTGTGTTATTCCCTCATTGTCCCAATTACAATGAGCAGATAAAAGATCCAGAGTTCATTTAAAGTGTGCTATTTGCATTTGGAATCTGTTGCTGTCAACTCTCAAGATGAGATTCAAAGAGCTGTCACTGTCAGTGAAGCAAGCCATCATTAGGCTGAAAAAACTAAACTAACCCATCAGAGAGATAGCAAAAACATTAGGCGTGGCCAAAACAACTGTTTGGAACATCCTTAAAAAGAAGGAATGCATCGGTGAGCTCAGCAACATCAAAAGACCCGGAAGACCACGGAAAACAACTGTGGTGGATGACCAAAGAATTATTTCCCTGGTGAAGAAAACAACCTTAACAACAGTTGGCCATATCAAGAACAGTCTCCAGGAGGTAGGTGTATGTGTGTCAAAGTCAACAATCAAGAGAAAACTTCACCAGAGTAAATACAGAGGATTCACCACAAGATGTAAACCATTGGTGAGCCTCCAAAACAGGAAGGCCAGATTAGAGTTTGCCAAAACATCATCTGTATGGCTGCCAATGGAACTGGTTCTCTTGTATTTATTGATGATGTGACTGCTGACAAAAGCAGCAGGATGAATTCTGAAGTGTTTCGGGCAATATTATCTGCTCATATTCAGCCAAATGCTTCATTGGACGGCGCTTCACAGTGCAGATGGACAATGACCCAAAGCATACTGCAAAAGCAACAAAACTGTTTTTTAAGGGAAAGAAGTGGAATGTTATGCAATGGCCAAGTCAATCACCTGACCTGAATATGATTGAGCATGCATTTCACTTGCTGAAGACAAAACTGAAGGGAAAATGCCCCAAGAACAAGCAGGAACTGAAGACAATTGCAGTAGAGGCCTGGCAGAGCATCACCAGGGATGAAACCCAGCGTCTGGTGATGTCTATGCGTTCCAGACTTCAGGCTGTAATTGACTGCAAAGGATTTGCAACCAAGTATTAAAAAGTGAAAGTTTGATTTATGATTATTATTCTGTCCCATTACTTTTGGTTCCCTAACAAGTGGGAGGCAGATATGCAAACTGTTGTAATTCCTGCACCGTTCACCTGATTTGGATGTAAATACCCTCAAATTAAAGCTGACATTTTGCAGTTAAGGCACATCTTGTTAGTTTAATTTCAAATCCATTGTGGTGGTGTATAGAGCCAAAAATTTTAGAATTGTGTCGATGTCCCAATATTTATGGCCCTGACTGTATATGTGTATATATATATATATATACACACAGGTCCTTCTAAAAAAAATTGCATATTGTGATAAAGTTCATTATTTTCTGTAATGTACTGATAAACATTAGACTTTCATATATTTTAGATTCATTACACACAACTGAAGTAGTTCAAGCCTTTTATTGTTTTAATATTGATAATTTTGGTATACAGCTCATGAAAACCCAAAATTCCTATCTAAAAAAATTAGCATATCATGAAAAGGTTCTCTAAAAGAGCTATTAACCTAATCATCTGAATCAACTAATTAACTCTAAACACCTGCAAAAGATTCCTGAGGCTTTTAAAAACTCCCAGCCTGGTTCATTACTCAATACCGCAATCATGGGTAAGACTGCCGACCTGACTGCTGTCCAGAAGGCCATCATTGACACCCTCAAGCAAGAGGGTAAGACACAGAAAGAAATTTCTGAACGAATAGGCTGTTCCCAGAGTGCTGTATCAAGGCACCTCAGTGGGAAGTCTGTGAGAAGGAAAAAGTGTGGCAGAAAACACTGCACAACGAGAAGAGGTGACCGGACCCTGAGGAAGATTGTGGAGAAGGACCGATTCCAGACCTTGGGGCACCTGCGGAAGCAGTGGACTGAGTCTGGAGTAGAAACATCCAGAGCCACCGTGTACATGCGTGTGCAGGAAATGGGCTACAGGTGCCGCATTCCCCAGGTCAAGCCACTTTTGAACCAGAAACAGCGGCAGAAGCGCCTGACCTGGGCTACAGAGAAGCAGCACTGGACTGTTGCATGTCATTCGGAAATCAAGGTGCCAGAGTCTGGAGGAAGACTGGGGAGAGGGAAATGCCAAAATGCCTGAAGTCCAGTGTCAAGTACCCACAGTCAGTGATGGTCTGGGGTGCCATGTCAGCTGCTGGTGTTGGTCCACTGTGTTTTATCAAGGGCAGGGTCAATGCAGCTAGCTATCAGGAGATTTTGGAGCACTTCATGCTTCCATCTGCTGAAAAGCTTTATGGAGATGAAGATTTCATTTTTCAGCACGACCTGGCACCTGCTCACAGTGCCAAAACCACTGGTAAATGGTTTACTGACCATGGTATTACTGTGCTCAATTGGCCTGCCAACTCTCCTGACCTGAACCCCATAGAGAATCTGTGGGATATTGGGAAGAGAAAGTTGAGAGACGCAAGACCCAACACTCTGCATGAGCTTAAGGCCGCTATCGAAGCATCCTGGGCCTCCATAACACCTCAGCAGTGCCACAGGCTGATTGCCTCCATGCCACGCCGCATTGAAGCAGTCATTTCTGCAAAAGGATTCCCGACCAAGTATTGAGTGCATAACTGAACATAATTATTTGAAGGTTGACTTTTTTTGTATTAAAAACACTTTTCTTTTATTGGTTGGATGAAATATGCAAATTTTTTTAGATAGGAAATTTGGGTTTTCATGAGCTGTATGCCAAAATCATCAATATTAAAACAATAAAAGGCTTGAGCTACTTCAGTTGGTGTGTAATAAATCTAAAATATATGAAAGTCTAATGTTTATCAGTACATTACAGAAAATAATGAACTTTATCTTAATATGCTAATTTTTTTAGAAGGACCTGTATATATATATATATATATACACACACACACACACAGGAAAAATGTTTTTTTTTTTATTTTTATTTTAGTATTCAATTCATACTCGAAGATACATTTAAGGGAGGGAATATATGGGCCATCATGGTGGATTCAAGGAAACAGAATTACCGGTAAGTCTAATTACAGAGAACTGGGGGGGGGGGGGGGTAATGTTTTATGAATGTATTGATACCAGACCATGTAGCAGCTTTGCATATTTGATCTAAGGATACACCAGCTTTCTCCGCCCATGAAGAGGCCATAGCTCTGGTGGAGTGGGCTTTAACTCTGATAGGTCCTGCGACAACCATTAAGGAATAACAAGATGAATTAGTGGATCTAACCCAACACCCTATGGAGGCTCTGGAAAGCTTCTTCCCTTTATTACAACCTGCAAACTGAATCAATAAATTGTCATCTTTCCTAGTGGCCTCTAAGTACTGAAAAATAGTATTTCTCATGTCCAGAAGGTAAAATTGTTCTTCTGTGGGATTTTTTGGATTCCAACAAAATGATGGTAAGACCATTTCTTGGTCCCTATGAAAATTTTATACCACCTTAGAGAGAAAACCCAGGTCCAATTTTAGAACTATTCTGTTGGGAAAGATAAGGCTCACTACACCAGGCATGCTCAACCTGCGGCCCTCCAGCTGTTGCAAAACTACAACTCCCAGCATGTCTGAACAGCCTAAAGCTATCAGCCTACAGCAGGGCATTGTGGGAGTTGTAGTTTTACAACTCTGGAGGGCCGCAGGTTGGGCATGCCTGCTCTACACGAAAGTGCCTGGATTTCCCCCAAATGTCTTGCTGATATTATTAGGAAAGCTGTTTTAAAGGAGAGGTATTTAATGGAAATGTCTGAAACAGGAACAAAAGGTGCTTTTGTCAACCCATTGAGGACTAAGTTTAAATCCCACTGTGGAACCCTGGGATTCAAAGATGGTCTAAGCCTCGATGCTGCCCTTAAAATCTTTTAACCCATCTATGATCAGCGAGACTTGTATCATAGAAGGCACTCAAGGCGGAAATCTGGACTTTAAGAGTACTTGGTCTGAGACCTAAGTCTAGTCCTTCATGAAGGAAGTCAATATTTATTTTATAATACATGGGGCGGACATTTTGGCAGACAACCAACTACAGTACTTCCAGATTATTAGGTAGATAGCTGAAGTAACTTTTTTTTCTACTTGCTTTTAATGTACATATAACTTTGTCTGAGAGTCCCTTCTTCCTTAAGACCTCGCTCTCAGGATCCAGGCTGATAGCTTGAAAAACCCTGGATTTTGATGAAGTATTGGGCCGTGTGATAGAATGTCCTTCTGAGAGGGTATTAACCAGGGATCCTCCAGAGCTATTTCCTTTAGAATGAAAAAACAGCTTCTTTCAGGTCAGTTGGGGGTTATAAATTTCACTGTTACTGGGTCTGTCAGAATGTTTTGTAGAACTCGAGGGATTAGAGCAAAAGGAGAAAAGGCGTACGCTAGACCTCATGTCCATTTTATGGAGAACGCATCTACTGCCCATGGTTAGTCTCTGGAATCTAAGGAGCAGAACCTCTGAATTTTCTCTTGAAACGAAAAGGTCTATTTGTGGTAGGCCCCACCTGGCGGATATTTACTGAAAGATTTTCGAATTTAGAGACCACTCTCCTGGGTCTAAGGTTTTTCTGCTCAGAAAGTCTGCCTCTAGATTTTCTGATGCTCTGAGATAAACCACTGATGGATAGAACATTTTCCTCCGCAAAGCAAAATATATTTTCTGCTTGCGTTTTTAAAACTTGGGATCTTGTGCCACCTTGATGTTTTAAATAGTCCACTGCTGTGGTATTGTCTGAGAATATTTTTAGATGTTTTTCCCTTAGAAGATCTTGTGCTTTTTATTTTTTGAGTCTCTCAGACCGCTTGTAATTCGAGCATCTGTCCCTTATTTTTTCTGACTACCTTTTCTGCCAAGTTGAAGAAACTACTTTTGCTCCTCAACCTACTCCGCTTGCATCTTTCTGCCAGACAACACCCCTTGAGAGGTTTGTCTTTTTCTTCCACCAGTTTAGGTCCAACTTCACTGACTATCTTCATGTGTAAGGATGATTGTTTTTTTGTCCTAACTTCCTAGGATCCAAGTCTGCGTAGTTCTGGTGTGAGCCTGACACCAAGCTACTGCTGTTATGCAGGATGTCATAAGGCCTAGTGTGCTCATAGCCATTCTGATAGAACACCGGCGTAAAGATTGGAAACTTGCTATTTTTTCCCTGCGGGAGAGATGACGTCTGGAACATTGAGTCAAACATTAGACCCAGAAACTTTCTGCTGAATGAGGGTATTAAATGAAACCTTTTTAGGTTTACTAACCAACCTAAGTCTGACAGTTTTCCCAGAAAATACTCAGCATTTTTGATTTACTGTTTCTGAGCTTTCTATAATAAGGAAATCGTCCAGATATGGAAATATTGAAATTTCTTCCTCCTTGAGGAGCGCTAACATTTCTACTACTAGTTTTGTTAAGACGCTTGGCGTGGAGGAAATGCCAAATGGAAGGGCACTGAACTGCAAATGATGGGATCCTCCAGAGCTATTTCCTTTAGAATGAAAAAACAGCTTCTTTCAGGTCAGTTGGGGGTTATAAATTTCACTGTTACTGGGTCTGTCAGAATGTTTTGTAGAACTCGAGGGATTAGAGCAAAAGGAGAAAAGGCGTACGCTAGACCTCATGTCCATTTTATGGAGAACGCATCTACTGCCCATGGTTAGTCTCTGGAATCTAAGGAGCAGAACCTCTGAATTTTCTCTTGAAACGAAAAGGTCTATTTGTGGTAGGCCCCACCTGGCGGATATTTACTGAAAGATTTTCGAATTTAGAGACCACTCTCCTGGGTCTAAGGTTTTTCTGCTCAGAAAGTCTGCCTCTAGATTTTCTGATGCTCTGAGATAAACCACTGATGGATAGAACATTTTCCTCCGCAAAGCAAAATATATTTTCTGCTTGCGTTTTTAAAACTTGGGATCTTGTGCCACCTTGATGTTTTAAATAGTCCACTGCTGTGGTATTGTCTGAGAATATTTTTAGATGTTTTTCCCTTAGAAGATCTTGTGCTTTTTATTTTTTGAGTCTCTCAGACCGCTTGTAATTCGAGCATCTGTCCCTTATTTTTTCTGACTACCTTTTCTGCCAAGTTGAAGAAACTACTTTTGCTCCTCAACCTACTCCGCTTGCATCTTTCTGCCAGACAACACCCCTTGAGAGGTTTGTCTTTTTCTTCCACCAGTTTAGGTCCAACTTCACTGACTATCTTCATGTGTAAGGATGATTGTTTTTTTGTCCTAACTTCCTAGGATCCAAGTCTGCGTAGTTCTGGTGTGAGCCTGACACCAAGCTACTGCTGTTATGCAGGATGTCATAAGGCCTAGTGTGCTCATAGCCATTCTGATAGAACACCGGCGTAAAGATTGGAAACTTGCTATTTTTTCCCTGCGGGAGAGATGACGTCTGGAACATTGAGTCAAACATTAGACCCAGAAACTTTCTGCTGAATGAGGGTATTAAATGAAACCTTTTTAGGTTTACTAACCAACCTAAGTCTGACAGTTTTCCCAGAAAATACTCAGCATTTTTGATTTACTGTTTCTGAGCTTTCTATAATAAGGAAATCGTCCAGATATGGAAATATTGAAATTTCTTCCTCCTTGAGGAGCGCTAACATTTCTACTACTAGTTTTGTTAAGACGCTTGGCGTGGAGGAAATGCCAAATGGAAGGGTACTGAACTGCAAATGATGTAATATGCCCCGGGGATCTATGCAAATCTGAGATACTTCTGTAAGTTTAGATGGATGGGAATGTGATAGTAGGCATCTTTTAGATCAATTGACGTCATATAGGCCCTCTTCTTGATTAGAGGTATTATGGACCTGATAATTTTCTTTGGGGAGTTGAGGAAAATTAAATTTTGTAACCGTTTCCACAATGTCTAAGGCCCAGGGATTGGATGTTATGGAATCTTTTCAATCTCCCCCCTACTTTGGTGTCATTGTTTTTCACCCAGTTTATTCTGGGGATTAAGGAGTAATCCCCTACCTTTACCGCCAGAGCCCTGTTTTTCCTTTACCCCTATAGGGTCTGGACTGCGAGTTAAATGAACGAAAGGGTCTCTTTTTACTCTCCCTTTCATCCGGAAACACCTTTTTATCGGCCTCTTTCTCTAGTATTTTATCGAGTACAGGACCGAACACATTAGCCTGAAAATGCAAGGGAGCACAACTTTGCTTTGAAGGTCCTGTTAACCTCCCCACCCCCCAAGGACTTCATCCATAGGCCCCATCTAGCTGAATTAGAAAGGTGCTGCATCCTGGGCTGAAAATCTAACCGATTCAGCGGCTTCTGCTAGGAACGCTGTGGAATATTTTAGAAGGGGAATGGATTGTAGAATCTCCTCCATTGGGCGTCTTGTTTTTTATGTAATTTTCTAACTCATTGAGACAGAAATACATGGCCCTAGCCACTGAAGTTGTGGCAATGTTTGTTTTTACACCTAACATGGAGGCTTCCCAGCATTTTCTCAGGAGTTCATTTGCTTTCCATTCCATTATATCGCGTAACTGCGATGAATCCTCAAACGGCAGAGAACAACTTTTGCAACCTAGAAATTAATTTTTGTTATCATTGAAAAGCTTCGATTCCCAAGGATCAAAGAGTAATCAATTTCTAAATTCCTTGAAAACTACAAACCTCTTTTCTGTTTCTATCTATTCATCAAGGTGTCACCGCCAGATCTCTGAGAAGCTCTGACAGACGTTCTTCAATACCTCTTGCTTGAGGTTCTTTTTTTTTCGTTTTGTCATCTAGTTTCCCTCTCTCAGCTGTCATCTAGTTGCACTGATTGCATCCCTTTATATCCCCTCCCATACTGCATCAATTTGCGTTTTATACAACTTCCTGGATTGTGCTCACTGCTGGTTCCTCAGTTAAGTCTTTTCCTTTATTTGTGTTTTCCTGTTGGCTTGATTCTAGGTGACCCTGACTCCCTCCATATTAAGTCCAGGGAGCCGGTGGTCGTGTCCTCAACTATTGTAGGGTTTTCAGGTGTCACTCAATTTAGGTACGAGGGCATGCAATTTTCTATCATTAAGATCTTTGCATAGGCTGAGCAGTCAGGGAGAGCTCTAGGGCTTTTATAGGGCTCACCCATGTGTTCCTTAGTTTGGGATCAAGTCAGTTGGATCTTTATTTGTGACTTCTAGTTTTCTGCAACACCATCCGTGACACAAGGATCATATCCTTGACATTTTGTTAATGGGGTACACAATTAATTTTTTTGCACGTAGTCCGCCAAACATTTCGTCCTGTACCGATTGTGGTTTTTGGATGTCTTCAATACCCATGGTTGCCCTTACTGCCTTTAAAAGATCCTCCATTTCCTCTGAGGAAAAATAATATTTTTTATAGTCTTCAACTATTTCTGCCTCAGACAACTGATCTTCATCGATACCGTGTCTTGAGGCGGAAGCCTCTTCATCAGAGGAGGATGGAAACACCACAACACTACTAAATATTCAATAACATCTTTATTCAAAATACATGTATAAAATATTACAAAACATGATAATGATAATCCTCAATAAAAATTGGATCCCAATGTGGCAAAAGGCGGGGGAATGATAGCAGCACAAATCACATGGTAAAACCACATATGTGACATCAGCGCAGGTCCTGCTGAATGAAGATAGAATGTCACGGACGGTGTACAGGAAACAAGACAAAGCAACATGCATATATGACTCACTGGATCCAAAGCTAAGGAACCAAAAGGGAGACCCCTGCACAAGACCTGAGACTTTTCCTGGCTGCTCAGCCTATGCAAAGATCCCAGAGGTGGATGGTTGCATATCCACGTACCTCGACTATATAACCCCTGAACACCCTACAATAGTGAGGGGACACGACCACCGGCTCCCTACACCAGACACGGAGGGAGTCAGGGTCACCTGGGATCCAGCAAACAGAAAATAACAGATAAATGTTCAGCACTTAACTTTGTAGTAGACTGGAAAACAGGATCAGCATGCACACACACTCCAGGAAGTAGTATAAGCCGCCCAGTAATGCATTATGGGGAGGAATTTAAAGGGAAGCAATCAGTCCAACTACATGACAGCTGAGAGAGGCTAACGAGATGAGGAACTGAACAGCACAACAAAGAAAACTCAAGGAGGAGGTTCTGAAAGGCTTCTGTCAGAGCTTCTCAGCTGTCTGGTTGTGACAGTACCCCTCCCTCTACGAGTGGACTCCGGACACTCAGAGCCCACCTTCTCAGGATGGGACCTATGGAAAGCCCTGATGAGACGAGAGGCCTTAATGTCCGTCACTGGGACCCACATCCTCTCCTCAGGACCATAACCCTCCCAATAAACAAGGTACTGAAGAGAACCGCGGACAAGACGAGAATCCACAATCCTAAAGACCTGAAATTCAAGATTCCCATGAACCATAATCGGAGGAGGAGGCAAAGGCGAGGGTACAAAGGGTTGAACATAAGGTTTCAATAAGGACTTATGAAAAACATTATGGATCTTCCAAGTCTGAGGAAGATCAAGACGGTAGGCAACAGGATTGATGACAGACAGGATTTTGTAAGGCCCAATAAACCTAGGACCCAACTTCCAGGAGGGAACCTTCAATTTGATATTCTTGGTAGACAACCACACCAGATCACCAACATTCAGGTCCGGACCAAGCACACGTCTCTTATCTGCCACACGCTTATATCTCTCACTCATGCTCTTTAGATTATCCTGAATCTTTTGCCAAATAGATGACAAAGACGAGGAGAATCTGTCCTCATCAGGTAAACCAGAAGACCCCTCTCCCGAGAAAGTCCCAAACTGCGGATGAAACCCATATGCACCAAAAAATGGTGACTTATCAGAGGACTCCTGACGACGGTTATTTAAAGCAAACTCAGCAAGGGACAAAAAAGAACACCAATCCTCTTGATTCTCCGCCACAAAACAGCGCAGATATGTCTCCAGATTCTGATTGACGCGCTCTGTCTGGCAATTCGACTGCGGGTGGAAAGCAGAAGAGAATGACAACCGAACCCCCAAGCGAGAACAGAAAGCCTTCCAGAATCTGGAAACAAACTGCGTGCCCCTATCAGAGACTATGTCTGAAGGAATACCGTGCAATTTGACAATGTGATCAATAAATGCCTGCGCCAGCGTCTTAGCATTGGGCAAACCAGGAAAAGGGATGAAATGCACCATTTTGCTAAAACGGTCCACCACCACCAGAATCACAGTCTTCCCCGAGGAACGAGGCAGGTCCGTTATGAAGTCCATGGACAGATGTGTCCAAGGACGGGAAGGAATGGGTAAGGGAAGGAGAGGACCTGATGGCCGTGAATGAGGGACTTTGGCACGAGTGCAAGTCTCACAGGCTGCCACAAAACCCTCAACCGACTTACGAAGCGCAGGCCACCAGAATCTCCGAGCGATGAGATCCAGTGTGGCTCTTGCCCCCGGGTGCCCAGCAAGGACCGTATTGTGGTGTTCCTTAAAAATCTTGTGTCTTAAAGCGAGAGGCACAAACAACCTCCCAGGAGGACAAAGATCAGGAGCCTCTGACTGGGCTGCCTGCACCTCTGCCTCCAATTTAGAAAAAAGAGCAGAGACCACCACACCTTCAGCCAAAATGGGACCCGGGTCTTCAAAATTCCCGCCTCCCGGAAAACAACGTGACAGGGCATCTGCCTTCACATTCTTAACTCCAGGGTAGAACGTGACAACAAAATTAAACCTAGAAAAGAACAAAGACCATCTGGCCTGTCTCGGGTTCAGACGCTTGGCTGACTCCAAGTAGGCCAGATTTTTATGGTCAGTAAATACGGTAATAGGGTGTCTGGCTCTCTCTAGCCAATGGCGCCATTCCTCAAAAGCCAACTTGATGGCCAACAATTCCCTATCTCCCACATCGTAATTTCTCTCTGCGGAGGAGAGTTTTTTCGAGAAAAAGGCACATGGTCGCCATTTGGCAGGAGAGGAACCCTGAGACAAGACCGCCCCCACACCCACCTCAGAAGCATCAACCTCAACTATGAAGGGTAAAGAAATATCAGGTTGCACCAAGATGGGAGCGGAAGCAAAACTCTCCTTGATATTAGAAAAAGCCTTACGCGCCTCTACTGACCAAGAAGAAAAATCTACCCCCTTTCTGGTCATATCAGTGAGTGGTTTAACAATAGAGGAATAATTCAAAATAAACTTCCTGTAATAATTGGCAAAGCCCAAAAAACGCATCAGCGCCTTCTGATTCTCAGGAAACTCCTACTCAAGCACAGCGCGGACCTTCTCGGGGTCCATGCGAAAACCAGAAGCGGAGAGAAGAAACCCCAGAAATTGAATTTCTGGAACCGCAAACACACATTTTTCCAGTTTCGCATATAATTTATTCTCCCGCAGGATGAGCAAGACCTGATGTAAATGTTCCTTATGAGTTTTGAAATCAGGAGAAAAAATCTAAATGTCATCCAAATACACTAATACAAATTTTCCCATCAAATGATAAAAAATGCTGTTCACAAAATGCTGAAAAACGGCTGGGGCATTCATCAAAACAAAAGGCATAACCAAATTCTCAAAATGGCCCTCAGGGGTATTGAAGGCCGTCTTCCATTCGTCTACTTCTCTGACCCTGACCAGGTTGTATGCCCCTCTTAGATCTAATTTGGAAAAGACTTTAGCCCCAACAACCTGGTTAAACAGGTCCGGGATCAGAGGAAGCGGATAAGGGTCACGAATAGTGATACTGTTCAGCTCCCTGAAATCCAGACAAGGTCTTAAAGAACCATCTTTTTTCTTAACAAAGAAAAAACCAGCGGCAACAGGTGACTTCGAGGGTCGTATGTGTCCTTTTCTCAGACTCTCAGAGATATAAGCACGCATAGCGATCCTCTCAGGTTGGGAAAGATTGTATAAACGAGATTTAGGCAGTTTGGCGCCTGGGATGAGATTAATAGGGCAACTGTACTCCCTGTGCGGGGGCAAATCCTGAACTCCACTCTCAGAGAAGACATCCGAAAATTCAGAGAGAAAAGATGGTACAGTCTTAGTAGCAACCTCAGAAACAGATGTCGTGAGGCAATTCTCTCTGCAAAAGTCACTCCAACCATTTATTTGCCTCGCTTGCCAATCAATGGTGGGGTTATGTTTAGTGGGCCAGGGTAGCCCCAACACTAGAGGAGTAGGCAAACCGCTAAGGACGAAACATGACACATCCTCAACATGAGCATCACTCACAATTAAACAGATATTGTGAACTATGCCCTTTAATGATTTCTGAGAAAGTGGAGCGAAATCAATAGCAAAAACAGGAATATCCTTTCCCAAAGTGCGCACCTGGAAACCATGAGTTATTGCAAATTGATTATCAATGAGATTGACAGCTGCTCCACTATCCACAAAAATCTCACAAAAAATGTTCTTGCTCTCTAGTGCCAGGCAGGCAGGACAAAACGGGAACTACAAGCAAACGGAAAACCTTCCATTTCCGCCTCAACCCTGCCAATAGTAACAGACGGAACATTTTTAAAAGATTTTTTCCTGTTTGTTTCTTTATTACTCCCAGAAAACTGCCTGAATCTCCTAGAGGGACAAACATTTGCCAAATGATTTATACCTCCACAACAAAAACAAACCCTCCCATGCGAGCTGAATCTTCTATTGTCAGAAGCAATCAATCCCAGCTACATGGGCTCCTGCTCAGAAGGGGCTGACAGCTACCGAGACCCCTGCGCACAGAATGAGACTGCTGCACTGTCCTGGGACTTAGTATGACAGGAAGGGGACATCTCTCCTCTCTCTCTAAGACGCCTGTCAATACGAACGGCCTGGGACATAGCAGAGTTCAAAGAAATAGGCCTCTCATGAAAGGCAAATGCATCTTTCAATCCCTCTGAAAGACCATGGCAAAATTGACTTCGGAGTGCAGCATCATTCCAACCAGTATCAACTGCCCATCTCCGAAATTCTGAGCAGTATATTTCTGCGGATTGTTTACCCTGGCATAATAGACGTAGTCTAGACTCAGCCAGAGCAATACGATCCGGATCATCATATATCTGACCCAGGGCTAAAAAGAATTCATCCACTGAACGGAGAGGCCGAGGCGAAAATGGAGTTTGCAAGCCTCTCTAAAACGCACAAAATTCTCACTACCCCCGGAGAACGTATCCGGGAGCGAGATCTTAGGCTCAGAACAAACTCCATGAACGCAAGCTGAACCGGTCATTAGAAGCTGAGAAAAAGTCTTACGGAGATCAGCTACCTCCAATGAAAGACCCTGGAAGCGTTCAGCCAAAAGTGAAACCGGATCCATGCTTGAGACGGTTTTGGCGGCTTATAATGTCACGGATGGTGTACAGGAAACAAGACAAAGCAACATGCATATATGACTCACTGGATCCAAAGCTAAGGAACCAAAAGGGAGACCCCTGCACAAGACCTGAGACTTTTCCTGGCTGCTCAGCCTATGCAAAGATCCCAGAGGTGGATGGTTGCATATCCACGTACCTCGACTATATAACCCCTGAACACCCTACAATAGTGAGGGGACACGACCACCGGCTCCCTACACCAGACACGGAGGGAGTCAGGGTCACCTGGGATCCAGCAAACAGAAAATAACAGATAAATGTTCAGCACTTAACTTTGTAGCAGACTGGAAAACAGGATCAGCATGCACACACACTCCAGGAAGTAGTATAAGCCGCCCAGTAATGCATTATAGGGAGGAATTTAAAGGGAAGCAATCAGTCCAACTACATGACAGCTGAGAGAGGCTAACGAGATGAGGAACTGAACAGCACAACAAAGAAAACTCAAGGAGGAAGTTCTGAAAGGCTTCTGTCAGAGCTTCTCAGCTGTCTGGTTGTGACATAGAAGGATCTTCTATCTTCATTCAGCAGGACCTATTCTGACGTCACCATGCGGTGAGCGCGATTACGTCATCAAAGGTCCTTTTGCAGGTCCTGAAAGAAGACAATGCCGGCTGCTAGGGATCGACCGATATTGATTTTTTAGGGCCGATACCGATAATTTGTGAACTTTCAGGCCGATAATTTATACCGATATTCTGGGAATTTTCATTTTTGAAAAAAAAAAAAAAAATTCCCACAAATCTGCTGAAAATTAATGTTTATTGTTAATGTGTATTTTTTTTTTGTAAATCTTTCTTTTTCATTTATATTTTATTATTTTTTTTGTAATTTTTTTTTTTTAACTAACTTTTAGCCCCCTTAGGGACTAGAACCCTTGTCCTATTCACCCTGATAGAGATCTATCAGGGTGAATAGGAGCTCACACTGTCCCTGCTGCTGTGTGCTTTGTGCACACAGCAGCATGGAGCTTATCATGGCAGCCAGGGCTTCAATAGCGTCCTGGCTGCCATGGTAACCGATCGGAGCCCCAGCATTACACTGCTGGGGCTCCGATCGGAGGAGCAAGGGAGAGGGGATCCTGTGGAGGGGCGCACTGCGACTGGGGTGGGGGGGCCTTATGCGCCACCACTTGGGGGGGTGGCGCACTGCGCCACCAATGTCTGATTTGGGGGGGCGCACTGCGCCACCAATGAAGCTTAATCTCACATTTATTCATATACAGGAGGCGGGAGCTGGCTGCAGGATCACATAGCCGGCTCCCGACCTCTATGAGCAGTAGCTGCGATCCGCGGCACCTGAGGAGTTAACTACCGCAGATCGCAGCTACAGCTCATAGAGGCCGGCTATGTGATTCTGCAGCTCCCGCCTCCTGTATATGAAATGAATGATAGATTAATCTTCATTGGTGCGCAGTGGCCATAGCTCCTCCCCTCCTCCTGTCCCCTGTCCTTACATTGGCGGCAGCGGCAGCACAAGGGGAGGAGACACTGCTCCTTCTCCCCTGTGCTGCTAATGGGAACACAGAGAGCGCTGTCAGCAGCGCGATCTGTGTTCCCCATACACTATCGGAATATCGGCAAAATAGATGCCGATACCGATAGTGTTCAAAATCCTGAATATCGGCCGATAATATCGGTAAATCCGATAATCGGTCGATCCCTACCGGCTGCGCTATCAAGTGGATAAGGTGAGTTCATTATATTTTTTTTAACCCCTCAATCGACATTTTAGCAAGCATTCTGTAATAAGAATGCTATTATTTTCCCTTATAACCATGTTATAAGGGAAAATAATAAAATCTACAGAACACCTAACCCGCACCTGAACTTCAGTGAAGAAGTCCGGGTCCGGATCTGGGTACCACATTCAGTTTTTTATCAAAACTGACTGAAATTGCATGTGCACTCACACGGGTTTCCCGCAATGCACACGCGACACATCCAGAGCAAATTCGGAACGCGTGTGTGAAAGGGGCCTTAAGGGGGTGGGGTCTTGTGGAAGTCACATTTTAAGGGAACGAAGCTCTGTGGAGGTCACTGTTAAAGGGGCAGGATATTGTGGAAATCAATTTAGCGAGACCGTGTACAGTGGAGGTCACTATTAAAGGGGAGGGCACTGTGGATGTTACTGTTAAGGGGGCAGGCTGCTGTGGAGGTCACTGTTCAGGGAGGAGGGGACTGTGGAGGCCACTATTAAAGGGGCAACAGGGTACTGTGAGGTCACTGTTAAGGCAGTGGGGTACTGTGAGGTCACTGTTAAGGAGGCGGAGTACAGTGGAGGTCACTGTTAAGGGAGTGGGGTACTGTGGCTGTCTCTGTTAAAGGGGCAGTCGCTGTGGAGGTCTTTTTTAAGGAAGCCGGGAATGGTGGAGGTCAGTTAATGGAACTGTAAACTATGGTCAATGTTAAGAAGCAGGTGCTGTAGAGGTCGCTGTTAAAGGGGCAGTCTGCTATAAAGGTCAAATTTAAGAGGGTGTGCTGCTGTAGAAGTCTCATTTTAAGGAGATGGGGCACTGTGAGGGGGCGGGCAGTGTTGAGGGGCGGGGTACTGTAGATGTCACTGTTATAGTGGATACTGTCGACATCTTTTAACGACACACACAAACATTAAATGAAATAGATTAAATATACCCATGTGAAGCCGGGTCCTTCAGCTAGTATGATTATAAAAAAACGATCTGCATTTTTTAAAACATTTTAAAATAGGAATCTGAAGTTGGGTTTGGTACTGGCAGGTACCTTGGTGCTGGAGCGGACTTCAGATTCCTGTTTTAAAATATGCAGATAAGAACACCGTAGTAATACACTGAAATCTTACACAACTTTGGGCGACATGAATTTTGCCTACACGGAGCCAATATATTGTTAATAGTGTACGGAAACAGCATTAACAATGATGTTTATGAACAAACCTACTTCGGATCTATGATTTGAAACACGATTGGCTCAAGCCTAGCGCCAACAATTGGTAAAAACATCACATTACTAGAATCTCATTCAGTGCTTCAAATTCCCACCATATTAAAAAGCAGGGTTCTACCAGGTATCGAACTTTCGATACCCAATTGATACGATAGGATTTGCTATTTTCTGATACTAGGCTGCGCTACTGCACAGTGTAGTATCTTTTAGAGAACATGGCGCACACCACGTTCTCAGCAGCACAGTGGAGGAGGCAGTCCCTCCCTCTACAATGACACGGCCTGGAGGGGGGCCGACTCCACTGTACCACCAATAAATATAATTAACCCGTAAATACAAATGTATGCGGCATGTGCCGGATATATCACAATGACAAGGAACAGCGATCCTGCTGAACCACTTAGTTGTTGCAGCTGGCACCCGCCGCATACATTTATATCTAGAGTTAACTATATGCATTGGTCCCCCCTCCTCCGTATTATACTAATACCCTTAAGGCACGGAGGTTGTTTTTTTTTTTTAGCGTTTTCGTTTTGCGCTCCCTTCCTTCCCAGAGCCATAACTTTATTATTTGTCTGTTCACATAGCCATATGAAGCGGGACAAGTTGTACTTTCCAACGCCACCATTTAATATTGCATATCATGTAGTGGGAAGCGGGAACAAAATTCCAAATGGGGTGAAATTGCAAAAAAAAAAAATACGAATTCCACCACAGTTTTACGTTTTTTTTTATTTACGACATTCGATGTGCGATAAAACTGACTGGTTACTTTTTTTCAACAGGTCAGTACGAATCCGGCGATACCTTATATGAATAGTTTTTCATTTTGTTTTGATAGTGATAAAAAAAATTAAAAGTGGGAAAAAAAAAGTTTTATTTTTTTGTCGCCATATTTTGACCCCTATAACTTTTTTGTAATTATGTGTACGGAGCTGTTTGGTGGCTAATTTTTTGCAGGGCGATCTGAACTTTTGTGTCTTTTTGATCACTTTTTTATTTAATTTTTGTGTAGAAAATGAAGCGACCAAAAACAGCGAATCGGCCATTTGGAAGTTTTTTTCCGTTTTGCTGTTTGCTGTATGGGGGAATACATTTTTATACTATGGGTGTTTTCGCACATCACAACACCCATGATGTGTATTTTTTGTTAGTTCTTTTATTTTTATTTTGAGAAAAAGGGGGATGAATTATTTTTTTTACACTTTACACTTTTTTTTATAGTTCCCATAGGGAACTAAAACAATCAATCATTAGATTGCTATTATCATAGACTCCATTGCACTTGCATTGGAATCTATGAGGATTTTACTGCATTCCTATGGAGCCCTATTACAGGCAAGGGATCCATAGGAAATACTATGCAGCAGCCTCCTGTAATTCATAAAGACAGGGGATGCTTCACACATGCTCTGACTCCTCCAATAGCCACACGGGGGAGCCGGAGCGCAACCGAAAGTGCTCACTTTCGGTTTCAGCGGGCACAGAGTTGACCATGGCATCTGAGGGGCTAAATGTCCGCGATTGGCATTACTGCCGGATAAGGACATGAGCCACAGGTGTCTGCTAAAAGAAGCAGACGGCCACCTGCGGATATAGCGCCTGCAGCGGGCGCCATCTTTAAGCACATGTATGGCGCTGGGCATGAGGGATAATTATCTTCATTTGTGGTGCTGTGTGCACAGTGCCCCCCCCCCCCCCCCTGTTGTATTTTCATTGGTGGTGCAGTGGCAGCTTCTAATCGGAGCCCCACCAGCGAAATCGCAGGGCTCCGATCATTTACCATGGCAACCAGGACACCGCTGAAGCCTTCCATGGTAAGCTCCCTGCTGCTATGTGCACAAAGCACAGGGAGAGTGAAAAGTCCTATACAAGGGTTCTAGCTCCCTAAGAAGGCTAATAGTTATTAAAGGGGTTCTGCACTTTCAATTAACTGATGATCTATCCTCTGGATAGATCATCAGCTTCTGATCGGCGGGGGTCCGACACCCCCGCCGATCAGCTGTTTGAGAAGGCAGCGGCGCTCCAGCAGCGCCGCGGCCTTCTCACTGTTTACCGCCGGGCCGCCCGCCGACGTCACGACTTGTATAAACTAGAGTGGGCGCGGCTAAGCTCCATTCAAGTGAACAGAGCTTAGCCACGCCCACTCTAGTTGATACAAGTCGTGACGTCAGTGGGCGGGCGGCCCGGCGGTAAACAGTGAGAAGGCCGCGGCGCTGCCTTCTCAAACAGCTGATCGGCGGGGGTCCCGGGTGTCGGACCCCTGCCGATCAGAAGCTGATGATCTATCCAGAGGATAGATCATCAGTTAATTGAAAGCGCAGAACCCCTTTAAGAAAGGATATATATATATATATATATATAAAAAATAAGTTTAAATCATCCCGTTTTCCAATTTTACATAAAAAACATATAAACAATGAAAAATATACATTAGGCATTGCTAAATCCAAAAAGTCTCTCTAAACCAATGCAGTAAATGTCCTAACAGAAAAGAATAAAGGCATAATTCGCCATGTTAGTCACCTTATGGACAGGACTGCTCCATTATGGGCTGGACATTACACACAGCTTTTATTGGGTAATTTGGGGTTTCATTTTTCTTTCGCATGATATAGTATTTCAATACTTTATGGTATCAAAATCAAATTGTTATGGTGACCACCCCCAGTAAAAAGACTGGCACTCCATGGGCAACATAAGCATCAATTTGGCATACAGCCGCAGAAGGCAGAGCCATACCGTCAGCTGGCAGCATACTGTATACAGTGAGAGCCAGTGATAGGACGGAGGAGTCCTGGGAAACAGTGAAATACCCCTCCTCTCTTCCGCCACCTACAGCAAGGCAAACCCACTGCAATGTATGTGCGAAAAGTAACAATCAGTGGGCACGATGCCTGCTGACTGGAACATGTGCCGCCCACAAAGCGCGCTCGTGCCATCACAGCACTATATCCACCACACGCGCGGCGCACGAGACCCGACAGCTTTTCATTTTATCAAGCGCGCCAAAACAAAGCCCTATCACGTGGTTCGGCTGTCCCCGCCCCCGAGCGTTTCGCGTTTCACAGAAGCTGTGACGTAACCGCGTCCCGTATCTACGGCAGGCCGCTAGTGACTAAGATCATCGTGGGCGAACGCGCAACGTTTTTTATAGAATCGGTAAGTGTGCTTAGTCCCCGAGGCTGGGACGTGTCACCGAGCTGCGGAATATAACCGAGTTGCTATTGCTGCCATAATGAGGGCTTTACTACAGGAAGGAGTTTTATATTCACTGCTTGCAGGACCGCTGCTTGCTTGGGGCTTTTTGGGCCTCTACGGCGCCGTCGTTTTGTCCTGTACGGCTGCAGATGGAGTGTGACTTCTGATTGGCCGAGGAGAGGAGCCTCATTCACGCCCATTTACCGTCACCCTAATCCTCTGTGGCACCGGGTCCCTGGCAGTGCCCCCCTGATGACACACCTGTCGTATCTACTCTTGAGTGTATTTGTAATAGTTTGTGTGAGCGGGGCTCCTGGCATCTATGTTCTACATGAGGCGAAGGAAGGCAGTGGCAGCTGTAACCTGTGCTGGTGAATGTGTGTCTGTATGAACACATGTGTACCAGCCTGGGGTGTATATAGCCATGTAGTATGTGTCTGTATGAACACATGTGTGCCATCCTGGGGTGTATATAGCCATGTAGTATGTGTCTGTATGAACACATGTGTGCCATCCTGGGGTGTATATAGCCATGTAGTATGTGTCTGTATGAACACATGTGTGCCATCCTGGGGTGTATATAGCCATGTAGTATGTGTCTGTATGAACACATGTGTGCCATCCTGGGGTGTATATAGCCATGTAGTATGTGTCTGTATGAACACCTGTGCCAGCCTGGGGTGTATATAACCATGTAGTATGTGTCTGTATGATCACCTGTGCCAGCCTGGGGTGTATATAACCATGTAGTATGTGTCTGTATGAACACATGTGTGCCAGCCTGCGGTGTATATAACCATGTAGTATGTGTCTGTATGAACACATGTGTGCCAGCCTGGGGGTATATAACCATGTAGTATGTGTCTGTATGAACACATGTGTACCAGCCTGGGGGTATATAACCATGAAGTATGTGTCTGTATGAACACATGTGTGCCAGCCTGGGGGGGTATATAACCATGAAGTATGTGTCTGTATGAACACATGTGTGCTAGCCTGGGGGGGTATATAACCATGTAGTATGTGTCTGTATGAACACATGTGTGCCAGCCTGGGGGGGTATATAACCATGAAGTATGTGTCTGTATGAACACATGTGTGCTAGCCTGGGGGGGTATATAACCATGTAGTATGTGTCTGTATGAACACATGTGTGCCAGCCTGGGGGTATATACCCATGTAGTATGTGTCTGTATGAACACCTGTGCCAGCCTGGGGTGTATATAACCATGTAGTATGTGTCTGTATGAACACATGTGTACCAGCCTGGGGGTATATACCCATGTAGTATGTGTCTGTATGAACACCTGTGCCAGCCTGGGGGTATATAGCCATGTAATATGTGTCTGTATGATCACGTGTGTGCCATCCTGGGGGTATATAGCCATGTAGTATGTGTCTGTATGAACACATGTGTGCCATCCTGGGGGTATATAGCCATGTAGTATGTGTCTGTATGAACACATGTGTGCCATCCGGGGGGTATATGACCATGTAGTATGTGTCTATATGAACACATGTGTACCAGCCTGGTGGTATATAACCACGTAGTATGTGTCTGTATGAACACGTGTGCCAGCCTGCGGTGTATATAACCATGTAGTATGTGTCTGTATGAACACCTGTGCCAGCCTGGGGTGTATATAACCTTGTAGTATGTGTCTGTATGAACACATGTGTGCCAGCCTGCGGTGTATATAACCATGTAGTATGTGTCTGTATGAACACCTGTGCCAGCCTGGGGTGTATATAACCATGTAGTATGTGTCTGTATGAACACCTGTGCCAGCCTGGGGTGTATATAACCATGTAGTATGTGTCTGTATGAACACATGTGTGCCAGCCTGCGGTGTATATAACCATGTAGTATGTGTCTGTATGAACACATGTGTACCAGCCTGGGGGTATATAGCCATGTACTATATGTATGTATAAACGCATGTGCCAGCCTGGGGGTATATAGCCATGTAGTATGTGTCTGTATGAACACATGTGTGCCAGCCTGGGGGTTATATAACCATGTAGTATGTGTCTGTATGAACACATGTGTGCCATCCTGGGGGTATATAACCTTGTATTATATGTATGTATGAACACGTGTGTGCCATCCTGGGGGTATATAATCATGTACTATATGTATGTATAAACGCATGTGCCAGCCTGGGGGTATATAGCCATGTACTATGTATGTATGAACACGTGTGCCAGCCTGGGGGTATATAGCCATGTACTATGTATGTATGAACACGTGTGCCAGCCTGGGGGTATATAACCATGTACTATGTATGAACATGTGTGTGTCAGCCTGGGTTATGTAACCATGTAGTATGTATGAACACGTGTGTCAGTTTGGGGGTATATAACCATGTAAAATGTACATGTATGAATACATGTGCCAGCCTGGAGGTATATAACCATGTAGAATGTATATGTGTCTGTATGAATACCTGTATGCCAGCCTGTGGGTATATAACCATGCAGAATGAATGCTTGGTGTATGTATAAACACATGCATGTCAGCCTGAGGGTATAGAACCATGTGGCATGACCCTGCATACATCTATACCTCCAGGCTGGCATGCAGCAATGCAGAATGATTGTATAGATATACGTCCACCGATCTGCCATTCCAGGCCCCCGTCATGCATGGACTCCACGAGACTTCTGGTGGTGTCTAGCACAAAGGAGAAGACTAAGCAGCTCCATACTTGGTCGTATCGTGTCTCATATCAGAATCAGATCAGCGAAATACATATAGAAATCTGTGTCTTCACATATCGGCCATGTCACCCTCACCACGCTGTCGGGTCGCGGGCTATAAGACAGCTGCCTCCGGAAGAGAATTTTCTTTCATGTCAAAGGTGTGCATAGCCTTTAAGCCTCATTCACACGTCCGTGTCCGTGCTCAAATCTGTGAGAAGGTGGTCAGTGGTTTATCCGTGAAGCTGTCCGTGATGGATCCGTTTTTTGCTGTCCATATGGGGCATCTGTGTTGCATCCGTGGCTTTCACGGACCCATAGCCTATAATGGGCATGATGGATCCGTGAACACGGACAAAATAGAGCATGGATCCGTGCTAAAAATACGGACCCACGGACTGTGCTAAAACACTGATGTCTAAATACACACATTAGAATGAATGGGTAGGTGTGCTGTCCGTGGTACTAGGGTTGTTGCGGGTATCTAAATTTTGATACCCAATCGATACTTTTGTCCCGGTATTGATACGCAGTCTAGCATCAGCTTCTCTAGTGGACGTTCCTTCTCCCTGTGCAGCGCTGCGATTGGACAGCGCAACAGCCAGGGAGAAGGAACGCCCACTAGAGAAGCTGATGTCTGCTCCCCATTGCTCCGATAGTAATTAGCATATGGAGCAGGAGAAGAGACAGTAATGGGGCACAGCGGGCGAACGGAGCAGCGCCCAGGAATAATAGTAAGTGCTGGGACATCTCTGGGCGCCGCTCTGTGTAGCCGCTGCCTAATACTTAAAGACTATTTTATATGGAGAAACAAAAAAGACTACTTTATATGGGTCCAGACGTTTACACATAATACAGGAGGCAGGTGTCGGCAGCAGAATCGCATAGCCGGCACCCTTCCCCTGACAGGGAGCTACGATCAGCGGCAGTTAACCCCTCAGGTGCGGCACCTGAGGGGTTAACTGGCGCTGATCTGCCAGTACCCGTCTCCTGTATTAAGGGGTAATTATCATTGGTGGCGCAGTGCGCCCGCCCCCCCTCCTCAACCCCCCACCCCATTAAAATCACTGGTGGCTCATTAGTGGCAGTGGCCACAGGGTCCTCTCCCCTCCCCCTCATTGGTGGTACAGTGGCAGTTCTGATCGGAGCCCCAGCAGTGTAATCCTGGGGCTCCGATCGGTTACCATGGCAGCCAGGACGCTACTGAAGCCCTGGCTGCCATGGTAACTTCCCTGATGCTGTGAGCACAAAGCCCAGAGCAGAAGGGAGAGTGTGAAGTCCTATTCACCCTGATAGAGAGCTATCAGGGTGAATAAGACAAGGGATGAAAAAAGTCCCAGGTTCTAGCCCCTAAGGGGGAAATGGATATTAAATAAAAAGTGAAAAAAACAAACAAAAAAAAGTTAAAAAAACTAAACGCTAAATATTATGTATGAATCACCCCCTTTCCCAATTTCACATATAAAATGTATAAACAATAAATAAACATATTACACATTGCCCCGAGTCTGGTGTGTGCTGTCCGTGGTGCACTGGCGTGTGCTGTCCGTCGTGAGGCTTTAAAGGGATTGTCTCATTTCAACACCTGGGATCTGCGCTCATCTCTCTAACCACAGCGAGTGAAGAGGTGGCCGAGCATGCGCAGCTCTCCCCAGTCACTTCTGTGGGACCTCCGAATATACCATGCAAGTCCTGTAGTTGTAGTGCATGCTTGGCCACCTCTCCATTCACAGCAGTGCAAGACTGTGCCTTTTCTTCAGGTATTTGTGAATCCCACTCCTATCAGACATATGCCATACATGACCAGATGGGAGTACTACTTTAAAGGGCATCTGTCAGCAGATTTGCACCTATGACACCGGCTGACCTGTTACATGTGCACTTGGCAGCTGAATGCCTCTGTGTGGGTCCCATGTTCATATGTGCCCGCATTGCTGAGAAATATGGGGGCATTGCCGCTATACCTAGAGCCTCAGCTCTTTCTTCAACGGCTGCGCCCTCTCCACTTTGACAGGGACCAGGAAGTGAAAACATCACCACACCAGGCCCTGTCAATCAAAGTGTAGGGGGTCTGGCAGTTGCTGAGAAAGCAGAAAATCTAGGTGTAACGGCAACGCCCCCGTTGCTCCTAGAGGCTCATTTGCAGATATTAAAACTACATTTTTCTTAGCAATGCGGGCACACAGGAACATGGGACCACCACAAATGCCTTCAGCTGCCAAGCTTTGCATCGCGCTCATCCCCATTCTCTTCTATGGGGCTGAGCTGCTCCTAGGTCATGTGACTGATGGCCTAGGAAAAGCATGCTCAAACAGGTGTCAGAACCCCACCGATCAGATGACCTTAGTACAAAAATCTCAGAAAACACCTTTAAAAAGGTTATCCCACAAAAAACATTTATCACCTATCCTGAAGATGGTCCATACATTTACAATCACTGGGGTCCCCTGTGTGTACGTTTTCATAGGACAACACCTTTTACTCTTAGGCTACCAGTGCCGTACATGTACGGCGCTGGTGCGATGTGTAAACCGCCGGCAGATCTCTGCTGTTTCATACAGCAGAGACCTGCGGCTAATTACCGTGACCGGCAATAATGCCGATCGCGGTAATTAAATGCTTTAGATGCCGTGATCAAGTGAGATCACGGGCTTCCTACCTATGCCCTGTGTGTCCAATCCGGACATAGATAGTTGCGCTGAATACTGATAGCCTTAGGCCCCTTTCACACGGGTGAGTATTCCATGCAAATGCGATGCGCGAGTTGAACGCGTTGCACCCGCACTGAATCCTGACCCCAGTCATTTCTATGGGGCTGTGCACTCAAGCTGTGATTTTCACGCATCACTTGTGCGTTGCGTGAAAATCGCAGCATGCTCCTCTTTGTGTGTTTTTCACGTAACGCAGGCCCCATAGAAATGAATGGGGTTGCGTGAAAATTGCAAGCATCCGCAAGCAAGTGCGGATGCGGTGCGATTTTCACGCACGGTTGCTAGGAGACAATCGGGATGGAGACCCGATCATTATTATTTTCCCTTATAACATGGTTATAAGGGAAAATAATAGCATTCTGAATACAGAATGCATAGTACAATAGTGCTGGAGGGGTTAAAAAAAAATATTAAACTTACCTTAATCCACTTGCTCGCGCTGCCCGGCTTCTCTCCTGACTTCTTTTTTGCTGTGTGCAGGAAAAGGACCTGTGGTGACGTCACTCCGGTCATCACATGGTCAGTCACATGATCTTTTACCATGGTGATGGATCATGTGATGACCGGAGTGACGTCACCACAGGTCCTTTTCCTGCACACAGCAAAAAAGAAGACAGGAGAGATGCCGGCATGCTCAAGCAAGTGGATTAAGGTGAGTTTAAAAAAAAAATATTTAACCCCTCCAGCCCTATTGTACTATGCATTCTGTATCCAGAATGCTATTATTTTCCCTTATAACCATGTTATAAGGGAAAATAATACAATCTACAGAACACCGATCCCAAGCCCGAACTTCTGTGAAGAAGTTCAGGTACCAAAGATGCCGATTTTTCTCACGCGCGTGCAAAACGCATTATAATGTTTTGCACTCGCGCGGAAAAATCATGCATGTTCCCGCAACACCCGTGTGAAAGAGGCCTTACTAAGTAGGCTAGCAGTATTCAAACTGCAATTCTTATTTTGGCCACCAGATGGCAGGATAAGAAATTAGCAAAAGTGAGCAAAATAAGCTAATAATAAAGCCCTGATAAACCAAAATAAATAAAAAAAAATTATAAGCTCATATATGAGGCACATAATGATCACAATTTTATTTATTTTTTAATATACAAAAGTTTAAATCACCCCCCTTTCCGTAGAATTAAAAAAATAAATGCCTAAATAACAATAAATATAAATATCATGGGTATCACCGCGACCGAAAATGCCCATACTATTAAAATAGAAAAAAAAAAAATCCAATATGGTAAAAAATTAGCCCTTAAACAGCTCTGTAGACATAAGTATAAAAAGTTATAGGGGTTCAGAATATGGTGATATAAAAAAAATACATTTATTTTTACACTATTTAGACATAAAGAACCTATATATATATGTGATATCGTTGTAATTGTACTGACCCAGAGAATGAAGGGCATGGGTCAGTTTTGCGGTAAACAAAACGCTGTGGGAACAAAACCTGTAAAACGGTTGAGGGATTGCGTTTTTTTTTAACATTATCACCCCATTTGGATTTTTTTTTTTACCGCTTCCCACAACATTTTATGCCATAATTAATGGAGGCATTAGAAAGTACAACTTGTCCCGCAAAAAATAAGCCCTCATACAGCTATGTGACCGGAAAAAAAAAAAAAGTTATGGCTCATGGAAAATAGGGAAGAGAAATGAAAACGAAAAAACCTCCGTTATCCAAAGGGTTAACTTTCTTGGCAGTTGGTGCTACAGAAGCTCTTTTGTGGGATTGGACCAGACCAGCTAGCTTTCGCCCGCCATCAGTGAGGCTTGAGCGCCAATGACCCTGTCTTTGGTTCATCGTAGAGTGCCTTTGGTGGGTACAAACCATAAGGCCTGCCATTGCGACGATGCTCTGACCCAGTTGCCTAGCCAATTTGGCTAGATCCTTTCGCTCTTCCCCATTTTTCATACACCACTACATTCCGCTGTACATCAACTTCCAGAACTGTTTTCTTGCTGCGTAATATGTCCCAAGTCAGATCTGTCGTGTTTGGAGACTGATGTCATTGGAAAGAATGATGGATTTCAGCATGGCTGACCCTTTGGTCATCTAGAAGATCCTCTCTTCAGGGTGGAGTCAGGAGAGAGCTATCAGTCACTTGAGTATTGGGTCTTCAGCTGTATAATGTCCATTCCTTAAAGGGCTGTTCGATTAGATTAAAGGGGATGTCTCACTTCAGCAAATGGCATTTATCATGTAGAGAAAGTTAGTACAAAGCGCTTACTAATGTATTGTGCTTGTCAATATTGGCGCCTTCGCTGGCAAGATTCATTTTTCCATCACATTATACACTACACGTTTCCATGGTTACAGACCACCCTGCAATCCAGCAGTGGAGGCAGTGCTTGCACACTATAGGAAAAAGTGCTGGCGTCTCTTGGGGCTGGGACCATGGGAACTCTCATAGGCTAATGCTTTTTGCTATAGTGAACAAGCAAGGCCACTGCTGCTGGATTGCTGGGTAGTCTGTAACCATGGAAACGAGAAGTGTATAATGTGATGGATAAATGAATCCAGCCAGCAAAGGAAGCAATATGGATAATAACAATACATTAGTAAGTGCCTTGTATTCACTTTCTCTACATAATAAATGTTTTATGCCATAGTGACATGACCTGTTTAAGGCTACTTTCACACTAGCGTTCGGGCGGATCCGTTCTGAACGGATCCGCTCATAATAATGCAGACGGAGGCTCCGTTCAGAACGGATCCGTCTGCATTATTTTTAGCATAGAACAGCTAAGTGTGAAAATAGCCTAGTACGGATCCGTCCAGACTTTCAATGTAAAGTCAATGGGGGACGGATCCGCTTGAAGATTGAGCCACATTGTGGCATCTTCAAACGGATCCGTCCCCATTGACTTACATTGAAAGTCTGGACGGATCCGCACGGCCAGGCGGACACCCGAACGCTGCAAGCAGCGTTCAGCTGTCCGCCTGTCCGTGCGGAGGCGAGCGGAGCGGAGGCTGAACGCCGCCAGACTGATGCAGTCTGAGCGGATCCGCCTCCATTCAGACTGCATCAGGGCTGGACGGCTGCGTTCGGGTCCGCTCGTGAGCTCCTTCAAACGGAGCTCACGAGCGGACCAGCGAACGCTAGTGTGAAAGCAGCCTAAAGGCTGTGTACACCTTTGGGGGCAATTTTTGTTTGATTGCATCTTACTTATTTTTGGCTAATAATCCTCATCTTTAAACTACTAAGAGGTCATAAACGTATTTAACACGTTAAAGGGAGTCTTTCACGCCGATTGACCCTATTAACACACTTATGTCCACGGCATCCCCCCTATTAAAACTGTTCTTACCATTAGTTCCCTGCTAGCATCATTCGTCCAAAAAACACTTTTATTCCGTATGCAAATGAGGCTGTGAAGGTGCCCAGGGGCAGCCTTACAACGGCTGGTGCCCAGGCCCCTGGGTCATTTTCATACCAATTCACTCCCCCTCCTCCGCGTCTGCCCGTCCATCCGCCGCGTCTGCCCGCCCTTGGTCTCTTCTCTATCTTTCCTCCTACTGTCCATAATCCCGCGCATGCGCCGATGACCGCGATATCGGCGCGTGCGCATTGAATGACCACAGTCTGGCCGGGGCATCACTGTTTACTGTGCGCATGTGCCGGCCCGGGCCTAACTTACGTTCTTGCCGTGATGCTGTGATCACGGCAAGAACGTAAGTTAGGCCGGTGCCGGCGCATGCGCACAGTAAACTGTGATGCCCCGGCCAGACTGTGGTCATTCAATGCGCACGCGCTGATATTGCTGTCATCACAAAAAGTGTAATAGCAAGCGATCAAAAAGTCATATGCCAAAATAGCGCCAATCAAACCGTCATCTCATCCTGCAAAAATCATACCCTACCCAAGATAATCGCCCAAAAACTGAAAAAATGATGGCTCTTAGACTATGGAAACACTAAAACATGATATTTTTTTTTTGTTTCAAAAATGAAATCATTGTGTAAAACTTACATAAATAAAAAAAAAGTATACATATTAGGTATCACCGCGTCCGTATCGACCGGCTCTATAAAAATATCACATGACCTAACCCCTCAGATGAACACCGTAAAAAAATAAAAACGGTGTAAAAAAAGGCATCAAAAAGTCATATGCACCCCAAAATAGTGCCAATAAAACCATCATCTCATCCCACAAAAAATGAGACCCTACCTTAGATAATCGCCCCAAAACTGAGAAAAACTATGGCTCTCAGACTATGGAGACACTTAAACATATTTTTTTTTGGTTTCAAAAATGAAATCATTGTGTAAAACTTACCTAAATAAAATTGTATACATATTAGGTATCGCCGCGTCCGTGACAACCTGCTCTATAAAAATACCACATGATCTAACCTGTCAGATGAATGTTGTAAATAACAAAAAAAAGGTGCCAAAAAACAATTTCTTGTTAGCTTGCCTCACAAAAAGTGTAATATGGAGCAACCAAAAATCATATGTACCCTAAACTAGTACCAACAAAACTTCCACCCTATCCCGTAGTTTCTAAAATGGGGTCACTTTTTTGGAGTTTCTACTCTAGGAGTGCATCAGGGGAGCTTCAAATGGGACATGGTGTCCAAAAAAACTGTCTAGCAAAATCTGCCTTCCAGAAACCGTATGGCATTCCTTTCCTTCTGCGCCCTGCCATGTGCCCGTACAGCAGTTTATGACCACATATGGGGTGTTTCTGTAAACTACAGAATCGGGGCCATAAATAATGAGTTTTGTTTGGCTGTTAACCCTTGCTTTGTAACTGGAAAAAAAAAAAGGAAAATCTGCCAAAAAAGTGAAATTTTGAAATTGTATCTCTATTTTCCATTAATTCTTGTGGAACACGGGACCGTTTTGAATACCTTGAGGGGTGTAGTTTCTAGAATGGGTGGATTCTATTATATAAGCCTCACAAAGTGACTTCAGACCTGAACTGGTCCCTAAAAATTGGGTTTTTGAAAAGTTCTGAAAAATTTCAAGATTTGCTTCCAAACTTCTAAGCCTTGTAACATCCCCAAAATAAAAAAATATAATTCCCAAAATTATGCAAACATGAAGTACACATATGGGGAATGTAAAGAAATAACTATGTTTGGAGGTATTACTATGTATTATAGAGGTAGAGAAATTGAAACTTGGAAATTTGCAATTTTTTACAAATTTTTGGTAAATTTTGTATTTTTTTTATAAATAAAATGTATTTTTTTTTACTTCATTTTACCAGTGTTATGAAGTACAATATGTGCCGAAAAAACAATCTCAGAATGGCCTGGATAAGTCAAAGCATTTTAAAGTTATCACCACATAAAGTGACACTGGTCAGATTTGCAAAAAATGGCCTGGTCCTTAAGGTGAAAATGAGCTTGGTCCTTAAGGTGTTATTGCACATTCTTATAAGTAAGGGTACTTTCACACTAGCGTTTTTCTTTTCCGGCGCTGAGTTCCGTCCTAGGGGCTCAAATCCGGAAAAGAACTGATCAGTTTCATCCCCATGCATTCTGAATGGAGAGTAATCCGTTCAGGATGCATCAGGATGTCTTCAGTTCAGTATTTTCGCCTGATCAGGCTTTTCAGAAAACCGTAGCATGTTGTATTTTTACCTCCGGCCCAAAATCCTGAACACTTTGACTGAACTCCGGATCCGGTCTTTTTTCCATTGACTTGCATTAACGCTGGATCCGGCGCTGTCGGATCTGGCTTTTGCATGTTAAACCCGAAAAATGAGAAAAAAAGTTAGTCCATAAATGGCGGATCCGTTTTTTCTAATGCATTTTTTCATTGTGATCAAAATTCTGATCAGGATTCAAATGTAATCCGTTTTCACACGTTTTTTTGGATCCGGCGGGCAGTTCCGGTATTGGAATTAAACGCCGGATTTAAACAACGCTAGTGTGAAAGTAGCCTTTGATAAGGATTGAGCTTTAAAGGGTGTTTATAATGTCAGGAAGCAGAGATAAGAAGTCTATCTGCTCCCCAGATGACAGGAAAGACAGAAAATCCACAGGCTGCTACTACATCATATCAGCTCTTTACACAAAAAAAGGATTCCATATTGTTCATACTGACCAACTGAAAAAATGATTGTAAGCTCAAAATAAGTGCAATGCAAAAATGTAAAAAAATTGCCGCCAAAGGTGTACATAACTTAAAAGCTATCTGCTATCCAACAGTAGGATCCCCACCGATCACAAGAACAGGAGCCTTGTACCCCTTGTAGCCTCCTTGATTCTGGACATAGCTGATAGCCATTGTAGAAATGAATATAATGGCCACGGCCACGTGCATGTGCGACCAGCCTCTATGTTCATTTCAGGGCTGCAGGGGGCACGGGGCCTCTGTTCTTGGGATCAGTGGGGATCCCATGCACAGCCGCTATACAGTTTACGGCACTGTTCTTGGTGAGTTGAGGCGCTACTGCCTTCTCAAACAGCTGATCAGCGAGGGTCCCGGGTGTCAGACCCCCACCGATCAAATACTGATGACCTATCCAGAGGAAAATCTCTCGGAAACCCCCTTTAATATGCCATCACTGTCAGATAGGTGCAGGTCACACCTCTGGGACCCACATCTCTAGAACTGGCTCCTCAAAGTGAAGGAGAGCGCACCGCACAGTCATCCTATGGGAGTTCCGAAGATATGTAGAGGTGGTTGTGCATGCGCGGTGTGCTCTCCATTCACCAAAAACATCCAGGCTATTTGTGGGACTCCTATAGCAGAATAATTCTTCACAGTCCCTTTAGGGAACCTCGGGATATAGATACAAAATACTTCCTTAGTCACTGAGACCAAAACAAATCCCTTTAGGGGTCCCTATTAACAGTTAAAATATAATTTTTATTGACAATAGTATGGACTCACAACATAAATTGAAGAAAGAACAAAAAATTTTTATTTTAAAACTCTCAGTTGTAATGAGGTATGAGGTACGGTTGGATAAACCAGGTTGCCTATTTGTTGCAACCTTTTGTTGCTATGTCTTTATTATGTAGCAAAATAATACCTATTTAGTCATATTTAGTCATAGCGTAGAGGCTGCTTATGTACAGCAGACAGGCCTTAAGATGTATTTGGAATTTGTTTTATCACTTATGCTGTGGGCTTGTTTGTATTATTTATTTATTATTTAAGATGCCCTGCAGGGAGCCTTTATTTCAGGCCTCCCTGACATAGTTGTTGTTGAACTCTAAGTATTCCAGTACAAAACCTGTTTGCCTAGTTGGTGACAATGCTTCTACTAAGCGGATAGGCTACAATGTTGCCCCTATTTATGTCATAAGGGTCAATGTAGCCGTATTCCTGCATTCATTCGATTTTTTAGCGTTCCTCTCCCTGCTAAGCAGGATATCTACCACTAGAGGTTGCTTATCACATGTGTCGCTACCTTCCTAGACCTCGCTATGGTTCCCTAACAACTCGGTATCGCTACATTAAATGTCCTCTCAATACAGACTGCCTAAAACAGGATCGCATTCTCTACACCCCTCCCGACATGTTTCGCCGCTGTTGCGGCTTCGTCAGGGGATGCGGGGTATGTACGCGCGCGCTTCTTATGACCTCCCTTTATGCATTCCATATACCCGCCCCTCTAGGTACGTCAAATCTAGGTACGTCCTATACGTCCTATAGCAGTGAATGGAGAGCTCTCCACCACTTCTGGAGACAGGAGTGGTGGATCCCAGAGGGTGGGACCTGCACCTGTTTGATTTCCATGGCATATCCTAGCAATACGCCATCGAAGACTGAGATGGGTCAGTCCGTTACCAGCCCTTTTTGCTTTACACATTTACTTTCCCATTTGACAAAATTTAGCCTGTGTGCCAGAACCATTTGCCCACTCCTGCATTAGGGGTCTGTATGGTAGAATAAATTCTAGGGATTTAACAGCGGAACGTATCCTTAGCTCCTTCTGTAAAGTGGGCCACCTTGATTTGTGCTGCCTGTGTTTTCATGCTAGACATACTACGTAGTGATTTGTATGCGGACAATGTTTAGCTCCACTCATCATTTTCTTCTTATACTTCAGTTGTTCACAATTTATCTCAGTCTATCTCCATCTCTTGGATAAGATCCAACTGCTTACAGCTTAATATTGGAAAATCTGAAATATTTGACTCTAATCTCCATGTTTCATCAATTGTCATGTTTCCAACCTGTTGTTACTGCTGTTACATCTGTCAGTGGTAGCCTTTTGTGTTTCACAAGAGACTGAATATTTTACTTATTTGAGGTGCAATAAAGCCAATAACCAGTAATCTGTGCAAGGTTATGTCTTCTAGTGGAAGCTCCAAATATTTCTGTGATTCCGTAGGAATCAGGATATAGTGAGCACTGTTATGGGAGAAACCAAGGGGAATGAATGTAGTGGTCAGTGGGTGTTTGAACGACTGTGTCAACCAACAGGTCGCTACCTCTTGGAGTAGTCCTGGTGTAGTTGACAGTGGACCCACAGGGATCAGAGAGGGGCATCAGGCAAACCCTTAGTCATTCGTCAGATAGGCGGAGGTCTGTGCATGAAGAGTTTATGTGAATCCATGAAACAAGTCCGAAGTCAGAGCAGGCAACGAAGGGTCAAAATGGTAATCAGGCACAGGTCAGATCAGGCAGCGGAGGGTCAGAGTCGGGAATCGGGAAGAGTTCTATACATGGACAGACAAATGGACCAGAACACCTTTGCAGGGACTTACATGCTAGAAACACCTATTACTCAGATACCAGCCATTGGCAGGAGAAGACGAGGGTGCGCACATGCTGGCCCTGTAAGAGCCAGGGTGAGTGCACACCCCCTACGTGCTGTGGAGGGGCCAGCGACCGTAGCACAAAACCACTGCCTACAGTGGATGAAGGTAGACAGCCTCTCAGGTAGCTATGCCCACTGCTGACTGGCAGAGGAGAGGAAGGGGGTCTGGACCTGTGTCCGTTTAATGAGCACCATGTATACACCATGATCATTGGGACAGGGGCCATGTTACGTCTTGCCCCTGTCCCAATGATCATGTGATCGCTGCGTAACTGCATGAGTTGCTGGGTCATAAAGGGTTTGTCTCATCTTGCCATTACTACAGCGAGATGAGACACAGTCCTGGCCGGGAAACAGCAGAGTGCGCCGGTGCTCTACTGTTTCAGTAGCCGGCAGTGCCGCACATGAGAGCTACTGAAACAGCGTAGCACAGCAAGCTATACTGTTTTCCTAACTCAGAAGCGGCATAACTTGTTGTGCTACACGGGTTCAATAGCTGTCATGCACAGCAATGAGAGCTACTGAAACATCAGAGCGCGGGAGCACACTGCTGTTCCCGGCCGGGAGGTGGTCGGGACTGTATCTCATCTCGCCTTAGTAACAGTGAAATGAGACACCCCTTTAAAAGGCCTACGTTTATTTGTAGTGTTGCTCTGGAGACTTTATTTCTCCTATAAGGGCTCATGCACAGGGCCATGGCCGTATTGTGGCCTGCAAACAGCGGGTCCGCAATACACTGGCACCGACCGTGTACACCTGAATGGGTCCGCAATATGGGAGGTGCAGTGTGGAATGGAGGCATGGATCGGAAGTACTACAGAGTGCTTCCGTGGGTTTTCTGTCCGTGCCTCCACACCACAAAAAAGTAGTGCATGCACTACTTTATTTGTGGTGCCGGCCGTCAGATGCGGATCGCGGACCCCATTTAAGTGAATGGGTCCGTGATCCGCATGCAGCAGCCCCACTGTCAGTGCTTTGTGGACGGTCGTGTGCATGAGCTCTAACTGGGACTAATATGTCAGTCCCAATTATTGGAGAAATCAGCAATAATAAAAATTAAAGTAAAATTTAAAATGCCCCCCAAAGGTCTTGTATGTGCGATGTGCGGCCCCGCACTTCCGGGTCTGCATTTCCATTCCCTCAAAAAATAGAACATGCCCTATTCTTGTCCGCAATTGCGGACAAGAATAGGACATATTCTATTAGTGCCGGCGATGTTCGGTCCGCAAAATGCTGGTGTCCGTGTTTTGTGTATCCGCAAAACACACACAATGTGAAAAGTAAATAAAATAACACCACCACTGGTTTACACCACAGCTACTAGTGCTGCACATGGCAACCGTAGACTATATATCCCCCCTATATAAAAACTACCATAATGGAAAGTGAACATTTTTTGTGCCACAAAAAAATAAAAATTGTTACTAAAGGCTCATGCACACAAAAGTATTTTAGTCTGCATCCAATCAGCACTTTTGCAGGTCAGATGTGGACCCTTCACTTTAGTGGGGCCACAAAAGATGCAGACAGCACACCTGTTAGGCTACATTCACACGTCAGTATTTTCCTATATCCCGATTTTCGGTCCGTTTTTTTGCGGATCCGTTGTTCCTGAAAATGTTTCCGTATGTCATCCGTTTTTTGTGGATCCGCAAAAAACGGAAACATGTATAAATTTCAATAATCAAATAAAGTTGTTTGGATTTCTTTGAAAAAATGTTTTTTTATGTGTTTCCAGGAACGGATTCCGCATAAAACGGATGACATACGGAATGACATCCGAATGTCTTCCGTTTTTTGCCGGATCCATTGACTTTGTATTGTACCAGGATCCGAATTTTGCGGAAAAGAATAGGACATGTTTTATATTTAAACGGACATGCGGAACGGAACAACGGAAACGGACAGCACACATTGTGCTGTGCGATTTTTTCCAGGACCCATTGAAAATGAATGGGTCCAGATCTGGTCCTGATCTGTTCCGCAAAAAACGGAACAGATCAGGAAAGAAAAAACGGACGTGTGAATGGACCCTAAGTCTGTTCCACGACCCCGGAAAAAAAAAAAAAAACATCCTATTATCCATTTTGCAGACAAGGATTAGGACATTTATGAAGAAGTAAAAAAAAAATGGCGGCAATCTCTCAGCCAGTATACATGTTTTGCGGACCGCAAAACAGGCAACGGTCATGTGCTTGAGCAGCACTTGGAAGCAGCACAATCTGACCCCCTGTGGTTGGTTTGGTAGGACTGGGTGTGGGTGCTACATTGAGGACATGGACTGTTAGGCCTCTTGCACACAAACGTTGTGTGGCCATGGCCGTATTGCGGCCTGCAATACATGGGCACCGGCCCGTGTGCACTCTGCAGCACGGATGCGGACCCATTCACGGAGATGCAGAACGGAAGCACGTATCGGAACCCCACGGAAGCACTATGGAGTTGAATAGGTCTCGATCTGTCCCGGCTGCCACACGGACGTTGCCCGTGGATTGGGGACCGCAATTTGCAAATGCATGGAACGGATGCACAACGTTCATGTGCAACAGGCCTTAGGCCTCTTTCACACTACCGTATGGCTATTTCAGTGTTTTGCGGTTTGTTTTTCACGTATACAGAAGATACATAGAACAAATTGGGCTGGGCATAACATTTTCAATAGATGGTTCCGCAAAAAACTGCACAGATACGGAAGACATACGGATGCATTTCCGTATGCATTCCGTTTTTTTTGCGGACCCATTGACTTTAATGGAGCCACGGAACTTGATTTGCGGCCAAATATAGGACATGTTCTATCTTTGCACGGAACGGAGATGCGGAAACGGAATGCATACAGAGTACATTCAGTTTTTTTTGCGGACCCATTGAAATAAATGGTTCTGTATACGGAACACAAAAAATGGCCTGCAAAACGGGAAAAAAAAACCGGTAGTGTTAAAGAGGCCTTTGACTGGTTTCACACGTCGGGAAGCTGTTATGCTTGAGGCTCCAGTGCTGATTACTGGTATATCCCAATACAGGCCTGTAGGTGGCAGCACTGCATTGGAATATATTGATCTTTGTATATTGTAATGGATAAAAAAGTGACTATAATGAACGTCATAAAAAAACAAAACCCATAAAACTGTCTTGGAATTTTTTTTTTCAATTCCACCCCATTTGGATTTTTTCCCCCCAGCTTTCCACTACATCTTATGCAATATTAAATAGTGCCATAGTACAACTTGTTCCACATACGGCTATGTGAACCAAAAAGTTATGGCTGCAGGGAGGAAAAATTATATTGGAAAAATTGAAAATCGCTCTCTTGGTATAGGGTTAAAGGGGGTTTATTCTCAGGATAGATCAGTGTCTGATCAGTGGAGGTCCGACAACACTGGTGCTCCTGTGAGTGCAGTGGTCTTCTCTGTGCTTACCAAGCGCCATACATTGTACATCATGCTCAGCTCCTTAATGCTAGGGCTACACGGCAACATGTGTTGCACTAATGTTGAGTGACGTTTATTGCAATGATAGTCTATGGTGTCGCACTGCGACACAACAGTCACAAAAAATCCATCCACGTTGGATTTTTGTGCGATTGTCGCATTGCGACGCAGTAGACTATTATTACAATAAATGTCTCACAGCACATATCGCAATGTCGTTGTATCTCTTAAAAGGGGTTGTCTCATTACAGAAAATGGGGGCATATCGCTAGGATATGCCCCAGTTGTCTTATAGGTGGGGGTCCCTCCGCCGCACCCTCCATTCATTTTCTATGGAGCCGTGGAAAATAACCAAGCTCATATTTCCGTCAGGGCCATAGAAGTTAATGGGAGCGGTGGCCGGTCATGTGCGGTACGCTCTCATTAGCTTCTATGGGGAGCTGCGCTTGGTGGTGACCGGCTCCGTTCCCGATATAGTTGGAGATATGCCCCCATTGTCTGTGATGAGACAACCCCTTTAAGTTGCGCAACAAATGTAGCTATGTGGCCCTAGCTTTAAAAGTGAATGGGACTGAGCTGTGATACCAAGCAGCGCTGCTGTAAAATATACAGGCTGTGCCTTCTCAAACAGTTGATCAACTGGGGTCCCTGGTGTCGGACCCCCACCGATTAGGTACTGGTGACCTATTCTGAGGCTAGGTCACCAGTATCAAAATCCTGGAAAACCCCTTTAAACATGGGACAACACGCCTGTGTAAATAAGAGCTAACAATTTGTGGTACATGCAGAAATGTTACAGATCAGTTTATTTTTACAGTAATAAATGAGCGAATTTAGCATTTTCCTTGTAATTCTACCAAATACTGAATATAGGTTGTTCCTGACATTGACTCCTCACTGGAACCACCAAAAATATGCCCCGACAAGAGGTGGCCTTGCCATATACTAATGGGATATATGATGATGCAAGAAGATTCTTGGTGTCTGGACATTATTTGACTTGACTGTAATCATTATACGGTAAATATATTTAGGGCTGATACGCATGACTCATTCACTTCAGTGAGACCGCAATTCTGTTCCGTGCCATCCGCAAAATTACAGAACATGTTCTATTAATGTCCGCGTTACAGACAAGGATGGGACTGTTCTATTAGGTTCGGCCGTTCCGCAAAATGCAGAGTTCACACGCCGGAATCCATGTTTTTCAGACCACAAAACAGCTAATGGTCGTGTGCATGAGCCCTTAGGTAGGTTTCAGGATCTACCACTGTAATACTGTTTTATTTTAATGTGGCCACCAGATGTCGCCATAATACCTCTTTTCTTTTCTAAAGCTGCACAGCCCCTGACAATCTTGTGATGTCTTTGGACTCTGCAGTGGCATGCTGCTCTATTTAGCCCAGTAAATCACGGAAACCCAACTGACCCTATTATGGTCAGTGGGGTCCATCAGTCTGTGTTCATGTCCATCATGCAGTGGATCTACAAGTCCCATTATTTACTTTGTTTGGCTCCTGTCATTGAGCAGAACAACAGAACTAAACAAGGCAGATGTGAACAGAGCCTTAGCTGCCAGATGTGTGCACCAGCTGCTCGTATATAAAGTATCTACATCCACTGAAATAATATGCCTTTTGGGCCGAGCTGAATATGCATGCTAATGGGGGACTCGGTGCCATTGCTGTTGGTCGACTGCTATCTAATATGAATGGCAAACCTAAAAATGAGCTAGGGAGATAGATTATTGTTAAAGTTCCATGTTTAACCCCGTCAGGACCGGGCCATTTTTCGCCTTAAGGACCAGGCCAAATTTTCCAAATCTGATATGTCACTTTATGTAGTAAAAACTTCGGAACGCTTTTACTTATCCTTGTACTTCATGATAGTGGTAAATTTGAGTCTCTATATTTCACCATTATTTTATAAAAAAAATCCAAAATTTTTATAAATTTGCAATTGTCAAGATTTTAAGTTCTCTGCTTGTAAGACAGTAATACCTCATAAAATAGTTATTACTTTACACTTCCCATATGTCTACTTTATGTTGGCATCATTTTTTAAATGTCATTATTATAAAATAAAATAAAAATCTGGGGATGTTAGATGGATTAGAATTTTGGATGCAATTTTTAACATTTATTTAAATATTTCCAAAACCTACTTTTTAAAGGACCAATTCAGTTATGAAGTCACTTTGTGGGGCTTACATAATAAAAACCATCCATAAATGACCCCATTTTAGAAACTGCACCCCTCAAGTTATTGAAATATGATTTTACAAACTCTGTTAACCCTTTAGGTTTCATTGAAAGGAAAATAGAGGAAAAATGTGACTTATTTTTGCAGATTTTCCATTTCAGTCCATTTTTTCTTGTAAGGCAGCAAGGGTTAACAGCAAAACAAAACTCAATGTTTGTTACCCTGATTCGACAGTTTAAAGAAACACCCCATATGTGGTCGTAAAAACTGCTGTATGGGCACACTACAGGGCACAGAATGGAAAGAGAAACCTTTGGATTTTGGAGGGCATATTTCACTGGGATAATTTTAAGTTGCCATTTGAAGCCCCACTGATACACCACTAAAGTAGAAACTCACATAAAGTCACCCCTTTTTGGAAACCACGGGATAAGGTGACAGTTTTATTGGTACTATTTTGGGATGTATATGATTTTTGATCGCTCAATATTATGCTTTTTGTGAAGCAAGGTAACAAACAAATTGGCTGTTCTGGCACCTTTTTATTTGTTATTACAGCGTTTACCTGGTAGCATAGATCATGTTTTATTTTTAAAGAGCAGGTTGTTACAGACGTGAGAATACCAAATATGTCCTTTTTATTTTCTTTCAGTTTTACATAATAAAGCATTTTTGAGAACAATAATAATGTTTTTGTGTCTCCATTTTCTGAAAGCCATATTTTTTTTTATTTTGTATTCTCTGCCGATCATCTTGTGTAGGGGCTCTTTTTTTGCGGGAAGAAATTATGTTTTTATTGGTACCCTTTTTGGGTACATAAGATTTTTTTTTGATCATTCAATACTACACTTTTTGTGGGCAAGGTAACCAAATAATTGCTGTTTTGGCACAGTTTTTATTTTAAATTTTTACGGCGATATCTAATATGTCTTTTTTTTTTTTTTTTCAGTTTTATACAATAAACATTAAAAAAAATCATGTTTTTGTGTCTTCATTTTCTGAAAGCCATATTTACATTTTTTTTTTCTATACCGATCGTCTTGTGTAGGGGCTTGTTTTTTTGCAGGAAGACGATGTTTTTATTAGTACCATTTTTAGATGCATAAGGTTTTTTGCATCGTTTTAATATTGCACTTTTATGGGGCAAGGTGATCAAAAAATGGTTGTTATGACAGCGTTTTTATTTTATTTTTCTTATGGCGTTCACATGAGGTTGTAGGTCATGTAATATTTTCATAGAGCTGCTTGTTGAAGGGAAAGGGGCACCTTTTTTTTTTTTTTACATTCTTACTGTAAACTCTTTTTTTTTAATTTTTTTTTACTTTTTTTAATTCCACAGTACTGGGACTTCAACATTCCTAGGTCTGTTCCCGATTTAATGTAGTACAATACATGCTGTATTGTACTACATTGAAACTGTCAGTTTCACACTGACAGTGTGCCTGTGAGACTTTGCAAGGCCTGGGGCTGCCATGGCAGCCATCAGCCCCCTGTCACCACAGCCTGGGGGCCGATGGAGAGACAGATGGAGCCCCCTCTACGATCTTCATTTGCAGCGGTCAGCGTTGATTGCGGCAGATAAAGGGTTAATCCACTGGCATCAGCGTTTACAATCATGCCTGCACATAAAGCAAAGGCCCGGCTGTCAGTGACAGGCCAGGCCCCTGTATTGATTGTGCGCACACAGCTCCTGTGCCAGCTCGATTATCATGACTACTTCAATTTGTGCAAAGTCACTTCCCACGATGACATACTAGTACGTCAAATGTCGCCAAGGGGTTTCTGAGACTTTACAACTGATGACCTATCTTCAGGATAGGTAATCAGTATGTTATCGGTAGGGGTCCGACACTGTTTTTTTAAATCTGGATAGATCATCAGTATCTGATTAGTGGGGGTCCGACACCCGGGACCCCTGCTGATCAGCTTTTTGAGTAGACATTGGTGCTTGCAGTAGCGCTGTGGCCTTCTCGCAGCTACACCAAGGCCAATTCAATGAAACGTTCATCAATCACATGGCCTAGGCTCAGCTCCATTGAAGTGAATGGGACTGAGCTGCGATACCTAGCACAGCCGCTCTACAGTGCACAGGGCTGTGCTTGGCGAGCAGGGAGAAGGCTGTGCACAGGAGGCACTTTTCCAAACTGCTGATCAGCAGGTGGTCCTGGGTGTCGGACCCCCACTGATCAGATACTGTTGACCTATCCAGAGGAAAACCTTTTTAACACTGCAGGTACAGCCACGCTGGGCGGCCTAAAGTAAAAACCACAAGGGGTGAACAACCCCTTTAATAATAGGCACCACTTCTTGGTCTGTATAGATCACCTGTCAACTGTTTTCTGATAACATGGGATCCACGATTCCCATAAGGTGGTCAGCTTATTTCCTCTTTACTTGTGCAGTTGCCTCTGCACAGGCCACACCATGCCTAAAACATTCTCCCGTAGAAGCCAACAATTTCCTTCCAGTCTATTCTGCCTAGAGTTGTTGTGATACTTTTTTATGGTATCGAAATCGAATAAAAAAATTTAGTATTGTGATACTCGATACCATTCGATACCACGCGAAAAAAATAAACCAAAAAAGCCATGTGTATTCCGCATTTTTAAAAAAATTGTGAATCGAGCAGTTCACTGCATAGATTTTTAAAAATATTTTAATAGTTTGGACTTTTTGGACGTGGCGATATGTAATATGTTAACTTATTTATTGTTTATATATTTTATATGTAAAATTGGGAAAGGGGGTGATTTATACTTAATATTTTGGTGTTTTGTTTTTTTTTTTACTTTTTATTTAATAACTATTTCCCCCCTTAGGGGCTAGAACCTGGGATTTTTTCATCCCTTGTCCTATTCTGAGATCTATCAGGGTGATTAGGACTTTACACTGTCCGTGCTGCCCTGTGCATAGTGCACACAGCAGCAGGAAGCCGATCATGGCAGCCAGGGCTTCAGTAGTGTCCTGGCTGCCATGATAACTGATCGGAGCCCCAGGATAACACTGCTGGGGCTCAGGATAACACTGCTGGGGCTCCGATTAGAAGCAGCCACTGCACCACCAATGAGAGGAGGTGAGGGGACTCTGTGGCCACTGCCACCAATGATTTTAATACTGGGGGGGGGGGGGTTGAGGCTGGGGGAGGGGCAGGCGCACTGCGACACCAATGATAATTAACCTTTAATACAGGAGACGGGTGCTGGCAGCAGATCAGCGTCAGTTAACCCCTCTGGTGCCGCACCTGGGGGGTTAACTGCCGCTGATCGCAGCTCCGTCTCGGTGGCAGGGTGCCGGCTATGCCATTCTGTTGCCGGCACCGCCTCCTGTATTGAAAGTTAAAGACGACCTTTCATTGCTCCGGACATCAGCTTCTCTCCCTGGCTGTAGCACTGTCCAATCGCAGCGCAGAACGTCACAGCCAGGGAGAAGCAACACCCAGGAGAGAAGCTGATGTCTGCTCCCCATCGCTCCAATAGTAGTTATTAGCATACGGAGCAGGAGACTGTAATAGGGGCACAGCGGGCGAACGGAGCGGCGCCCATGAATAATAGTAAGTGCAGGGAGATCCCTGGGCGCCGCTCCATGTAGCCTGCTACTTAACTAAGTCCGGAGCCTTGAAAGGTCGCCCTATCATTGGTGGCACAGTGCGCCCGCCCCTCTCTCTTCTGATTGGTGGCTGCAGCACAGGGGGGAGGGAGAGACTGCTTCCCTGTACTGCTGAGGGAACATGAGCACGCTCATAGCAGCGTGCTCATGTTCTGTGATACTAGACTGCGCAACAGCGCATCCCAGTATCGAAAAAATGGAAATCGATACCGGGACAAAAGTATCGATTGAAACAACCCTAATTCTGTCTATGGGCCTTGGTGGCTGCTGTAAAGCATATTTCTAAATGTTGTTAGCAACAATTCAAGCAAGATGGCTGCCCTCATAATCCTGTTCAGGTAATAGAATAAATATTCTAAAATCAGAAAATAAAAACAGATTACAAAAAAGATGTGTGTTATTTTCTGGTTTTAACTGGCAGAAAAAAATTATAGGTGACACGTTCCCTTTGATGAAAATCTAATAAAGTGGGATTGTAAGAAAAACATTTTAGGGTACTTTTACACTAGCGGCACGGACCTCTGGCAGGCTGCTCCGGTGGGTGAACAGCTTGTCGGATCCGTCCTGCCGCTAGTGAACGCGTGCCCCCGGACTACATGTCGTACTTTTATTCCTGCAGCCTCTCTGCATGCTCTGCCGTCTGAACTCCGCCCCGCCCCCATTATAGTTAATGGGGCTGGAGGGTAAGTCTGGGGGCACGCGTTCACTAGCGGCAGGACGGATCCGAAAGGCTGTTCACCCACCGGAGCAGCCTGCCAGAGGTCCGTGCCGCTAGTGTGAAACTAGCCTTAAAGGGTTAGTCCCAGGCTATGAGCTGTGCGCTACAATTGGCCAGCGCTGCAGCAAGGGACAACCATAATGCAAAAACTCCACCAAGTACAAAAGAAGGAGCTGCAGACATCGGAGCCTATACCAGGCGTACGGAGCGGCGCCCAGACATACTAGTAAGTGCAGGGGGACCCCTGGGCGCCGCTCTGCCCACTGATATTTTTAGTTTTCAAACTAGTGAAAGGTCCTCTTTAACTGTTTCCCACTACTGTGGTCCTGCGCCATGTCTCCCGTTCATCCCTTTTCTGATCCCTGGCTTGTTTTCTTCTGTCCGGGCCATGGACATGGTCATGTGTGCTGCTGCCGCCAATGACTGAATGACTTTAGCAGTGATGTGTCCCCAATATTCAAGTCAACGCTAAAGACAGATGTTGCTGCAGCAGTGCAGGTGACCATGTCCATGCTTCAGACTGAAAAAAAACAAGCTGGGGACCTGAAAATGGACCATAGGAGGCCAGCGTGCAGGACCAGAGTGGCTGGGAACTCTGGTTAAATATTCCCAGAAAACTCTTAAAAGTTCCACAGACACATAGTTTGTCAGACTTTTGACAATTTAGTTATCTTCTTGTCATCTCTTGACATCTCTGTTCCACAAAAAATTTATTCTCAGACATCTAGATGTGTATAAAACATCATGCTAGAAAATCAATTCAGATATTGCTTATCAAATGTGCTGTGTTTTTGTATTGCAAGTTGCAACTTTATTTTTACAACTTCTATATTTTTATTTATTTTATTTTTACTAGGGAAAGCTTCACATCAATGAACATTTTACGATTTACTAAATATGGAAAATGAAAAGATTCAAGAAAGCCAGCCTGTAGCAGAAAATGTGTCCATTGTGGAAGAGATAGATAAAAATAACATAACTGGAGATGGTGATTTGAATCCTAATCTTAGAGATTCTGGATCTGCAAACAATAAAAGGCCATATTCACAGCCATGTTCCCCAGTGAGCAATGTCAAAGATGACTCTGAAAATCTAAGTCTGCCAAAAAGAGCAAAGTTAGAAACAGAATTGGCCATAAGCGAAAAGGAACTCAATAAACTGGATTCCCTCAATAGTCAACATTGCTTAGATGCCAATCAAGTGAAAACTACTGGGATAGCACAAAGTGATCTCTGTCATAATGAAACACAGTCTATAGGTGGCTCCACAACACTAACCAATGAAGAAGGACTTGATAGTTCCACAACGATGAATGGTAGTGAAAAACTCGGAGATTATTGTGTTGAGAATAGTACAGATAAGCCTTCTGAAGTTGCTGATGCAAACACTCCACCTAGTTCTGCAGTTCCTTTGGAAACACACTTTCAATGTTCATATGAAAAATTCTTACAATCTCATGCTATTAGTGACCCTAAAAGTAAAGAATCTATTCAAGAAAATAAATTGTTCCAGAAAAAGTGTGTTAAAAAAAGGAAGATTAATGTATGTAAACGTGGAATCAAAAAGTCAAACCCTGCACTTAAGACATTAGAAACACAAACTAAATTGAGTCAAGATAATGAACTTCCACCAAACAAGAATAACACAAGCAGCTTACAAACAGAAGTAACACCCTCACATAGTGAACAGAATCTAGTGCATTGTGCATCCTCATTAGATAGTTCTCAACATGATCCAGAAGGCTCATCTTGCGTAGGGGAGTCAGAAAGAAAAGGCAATGCAAGAAATCTGTCAAACACCATTAGTAAGATAATAGCCAAACGAAAGAATGATCGAAAAAAACACAAGAGAAGATGCTTGTTTAGAAGGAAGCATAGTTTTGGACAGTTAAAAAAACACATACAAGTACTTAGTAATAAAAGTAAACATGAAGAGTCAGTTGTGCGTCTAAAAGGAAACGTAAATCCTCCTATTAAAACATTCCTTGAAAAAACAGCGGTGGGATCATACTTGACAATTGAAAGCGTTCCTCATCTGGATGTTATATATGATGTTGAATGTGAAGGAACTTTACATCCTGCTTCATTCAAATTAATACATACTACACAGGTTGCAGAACAATATGCTTGCGTATACTGCAAGGCCGTGGCTGGTACCAAAGAAGACTTAACCCTTCATTTCTGGAAAAGACATGCTACTCAAATGCAGTTTTACTGTCAACCATGTGGGTTCTCATGTGTCACCAGAGAGGAGTTAGAAAAGCACTGCCAGAATGACAATCACAAGAAAGGTGGTGTTTTGTTAGATTGTTACCTCTGTGGTCTAGACACTGTCAATGAGTCAATCTTTGAAACTCACATGAAAGCCAAGCACAAGATGTGTTTTTATTGCAGTATTTGCAAGGTTTACTTTAAATCAAATGATGACAAGTTACACCATGAAACAACAGAGGCGCACATTTTGGCACAGGAGAAAACATGTGATCCTTCTGCCAAGAACATGGAGGTGAAAATGGATCTTGCTAAAGAATGTCTGCGAGAAGGTGAGAGTAGTTCAGCTATTCAGACAGTTGAAGTACCAGTAGAGAATTGCATAGAAAAAGAAGTAAGAAAACCTCAGTTTCAATGCAAAAAGTGCTTCTATAAAACCAGATCATCTACAGTGTTGACAAGGCATATCAAACTTCGACATACTCATGATTATCACTTTTTATGTAAGGCTTGCAACATATACACAATGTATAAAGAAGGAATGGAAAGACACATTAAAAGGAGCAAACATATTGAAAACGCAAAGAAAAACAACATTGGTTTACTTTTTGGTGAGTGCATTGAATGGGTTTCATTTGCCGGGCCTACTGTTATGCACAAAGATAGGCCTCAAAATGAAGATTGTGAAGAAGCACAGTCACCTACTGGATTAATTACACCTTCCACTGAAGCATTGTTTTGTTCTAAACATGCCCCTAGTCAAACCAATCCAATGCATGTAAACACACCTAAAAGAGGACGACCAAAGGGAAATATTTCAATTTCTTGTCCTCATTGTGGACTTACAGCATCCAGTGTTACAAACCTTAAGGTGCATATTAGGAGGAAGCATACACATCAGTACAACTATAAATGCAAGGTGTGTAATTATGACACTGTAACTAAAGGAGACATGGAACGACACTGTATAACCAAAAAGCACAAGAATCGTGTAGAGGAACAGAAACTCAACCAACAGAAAACTGAAATCGTGGTAACCACAGATGGGACAAAGTTTGAAGCTTCTGTTAAGAAAAAAGGAAACCATTTAGCTGCTAATAATGAAAGTGTTTATGATGGTACAACTTCAAAACTTTTGCCCAGTTCCCCAAAGGCACAGCCAGTCCCTACTGATAATTCAGTTAGTATCCAAGCAAAAACTTCTACACATGAAGATCCAGAGAAAGTTGGAGATGTGCAAAATCTATGTACTAATAGTGGAATTAGAAAATGCATTCATTGTGAATTTGTTGGGGACTCTGTTTCTTTAGAGATGCACATGAAAAAGAACCATGCAAAGGCATTTGAGTATTACTGTAAAGCGTGTAATTTCTATGCTCCAACACACAAGGATATGAGCACACATGCATCCTCTGAGACCCATAAAGTCAATCGTCAGTCACCATCTACTTTGCCTTCTTCACTTGTGGAAAAAGAGGAGAGTGATGTACAAGAATTGCCAGACAATGTTTCTGGTGAAAATATTGTAGAATTTGATCAGAACCTACAATCAAGTAATGAGAGTACAGATCAATGCCTGGTTTTACAAGTAAAGACCAATACTAGCATTGATACTTCTCAAGCTGAAGGTGATTTTGAACCCCAAAAAGATTGTGAAAGCACAAAAGAAAACACTGAATTTCTAGAAAAAGGTGAAATGTGGGAACAAACCAATCCAATTGCGTGTAGTGAACGGGGCAGCCCGGTCCCTGAAGTTACTGCTCAAATATGTTTGAACCATGAAAACTCTGAAGAGAAAGGTACATTTACCAGTGATGAAGCTTTGAAGGTTTCAGATAGTGAAGTAGTGACTCAAGTTTTATCAGAACCTACTACCATTGTTAGCACAAGTAATGTTCACAACGAACACACATTTGATTCTTCAATTGTAAAGCTAAAAATTGTTTGCAACGAATCTTCAGATATAACCTCTACACCTAGGATTAGTAATAAAGTACAAGACCCACAAGTGGCAAAAAAGAAGAAAGCCAATGGAAATGCTCAAGGAGATGCAAACCGAATACGATGCAATGATTGTGGCTTCCTAGCTGATGGCCTTAGTGGGCTAAATGTTCATATTTCCATGAAGCATCCAGTGAAAGAAAAACATTTCCACTGTTTGCTGTGTGGTAAATCCTTTTTTACAGAAAGTAATCTACATCAACATTTGGCCAGCATTGGTCACAATAAAAATGAGTTGGCCAGTTTTGAAGAATGGCCAGAAGGTGGTGGAACATTTAAATGTGTGAAATGCACAGAACCATTTGATTCTGAACAGAGTTTATTCATACACATTAAAGAACAGCATGAAGAATTGCTCAGAGAGGTTAACAAATACATCGAGGAGGACACGGAGCAGATTAATAAGGAAAGAGAAGAAAATCAGGGGAATGTGTGCAAGTACTGTGGCAAGATATGTAAAAGCAGTAATTCCATGGCATTCCTTGCCCATATCCGAACTCATACAGGTAAGTCAACCAATCAGTACATAATTGCCTAACATTTCTAACACCTATATCAAAATGCCAATGTATGTAAATATGCTAAATCATCTGGTTGGTGGGCCACTTTCTGGTTACTGTTGACCAATGTGTTTGTAAGATGACTATATGGCACTTACTAATATAGTCTTTGTTCAAATTCTGCACCATTGTCTATATTTCAAAGTCTTTTATGCTGTCCACACAGAAGTCCTGTCTATAAGATGGCCACTGATTGAGGGTCATGTGACCAGGCAAATCGCCTCCATGTGATGTCTTCTCCATTCAGGCACACTGCCTCTTAACTAAACTTCCAACAGTGCAAGTGCAGATGGCAGGTGCAGTGTATTTAAATGGAGGACACATCACATGGAGGTGATTTATTTTTAACGGAACACAGGACCCTCGTGATCAGTGGGAGCCTCAGTGCTCTTACCTCCGCCGATCTAAGAGTTGTCCCCATCCAGTGGATAGGGTATAATTTGTTGTTACTGGAATACCCCTGTAAACACATTGGAGCTGTCTATCTGTAGCTTCTTAACACAACATACAGTCCCTTAAAAAATATTCATACCCCTTGAACTTTTTTTTATGTTACACCTGCCAACTTAAATGTATTTTATTGGGAGTTTATTTGATAGACCAACACAAAGTAGCAAGTATGTGTGATGTGAAAAGAACATGATACATGGTTTTCAAAAAAATTTATAAATAAAAATCTGAAAAGTGTGGCATGCATTTGTATTCAGCCTCCTGTACTTTGATATCCCAAAATAAAATCCAGTGTGACCAATTGCCTTCAGAAGTCACCTAATTAATAAATAGGTCCACCTGCATGTAATATATTCTCACTATAACTACAGCTGTTCTGTGAAGGACTCATCGGTTTATTAGAGAATATTAGTGATCAAACGGCATCATGAAAACCAGGGAACACAGCAGACAGGACAGGGATAAAGTTGTGGAGAAGTGTAAAGCAGGGTTAGGTTATGAAAAAATATCCCAAGCTCCGAACTTCTCACGGAGCACTGTTCAATCCATCATCTGAAAATGAAAGGAGTATGGCACAACTGCAAAGCAACCAAGACATGGCGTTCCACCTAAACTAACAGTTGGGGCACTAATTAGAGAAGCAGCCAAGAGGCCCATGTTCACTCTGGAGGAGCCGCAGAGATCCACAGGTAATATGGGAAAATATTCTTTTTGCTTCACTCATACTTGCTACTTTGTGTTAGTCTATCACATAAAATCCCAATAAAATACGTTTAAGTTTGTAGGTGTAATGTTAAAAAGTGTGGAATAGTTTAAGGGGTGTGAATACTTATAAGGGCACTGTATGTTGATATATACAGTACAGACCAAAAGTTTGGACACACCTTCTCATTCAAAGAGTTTTCTTTATTTTCATGACTATGAAAATTGTAGATTCACACTGAAGGCATCAAAACTATGAATTAACACATGTGGAATTATATACATAACAAAAAAGTGTGAAACAACTGAAAATATGTCATATTCTAGGTTCTTCAAAGTAGCCACCTTTTGCTTTGATTACTGCTTTGCACATTCTTGGCATTCTCTTGATGAGCTTCAAGAGGTAGTCACCTGAAATGGTTTTCACTTCACAGGTGTGCCCTGTCAGGTTTAATAAGTGGGATTTCTTGCCTTATAAATGGGGTTGGGACCATCAGTTGCGTTGTGGAGAAGTCAGGTGGATACACAGCTGATAGTCCTACTGAATAGACTGTTAGAATTTGTATTATGGCAAGAAAAAAGCAGCTAAGTAAAGAAAAACGAGTGGCCATCATTACTAAGAAATGAAGGTCAGTCAGTCCGAAAAATTTGGAAAACTTTGAAAGTGTCCCCAAGTGCAGTCACAAAAACCATCAAGCGCTACAAAGAAACTGTCTCGCATGCGGACCGCCCCAGGAAAGGAAGACCAAGAGTCACCTCTGCTGAGGAGGATAAGTTCATCCGAGTCACCAGCCTCAGAAATCGCAGGTTAACAACAGCTCAGATTAGAGACCAGGTCAATGCCACACAGAGTTCTAGCAGCAGACACATCTCTAGAACAACTGGTAAGAGGAGACTGTGTGAATCAGGCCTTCATGGTAGAATATCTGCTAGGAAACCACTGCTAAGGACAGGCAGCAAGCAGAAGAGACTTGTTTGGGCTAAAGAACACAAGAAATGGACATTAGACCAGTGGAAATCTGTGCTTTGGTCTGATGAGTCCAAATTTGAGATCTTTGGTTCGAACCACTGTGTCTTTGCGACGCAGAAAAGGTGAACGGATGGACTCTACATGCCTGGTTCCCACCTTGAAGCATGGAGGAGGAGGTGTGATAGTGTGGGGGTGCTTTGCTGGTGACACTGTTGGGGACTTATTCAAAATTGAAGGCATTCTGAACCAGCATGGCTACTACAGCATCTTGCAGCGGCATGCTATTCCATCCGGTTTGCGTTTAGTTGGACCATCATTCATTTTTCAACAGGACAATGACCCTAAACACACCTCCAGGCTGTGTAAGGGCTATTTGACCATGAAGGAGAGTGATGGGGTGCTGCGCCAGATGACCTGGCCTCCACAGTCACCGGACCTGAACCCAATCGAGATGGTTTGGGGTGAGCTGGACCGCAGAGTGAAGGCAAAAGGGCCAACAAGTGCTAAGCATCTCTGGGAACTCCTTCAAGACTGTTGGAAGACCATTTCAGGCGACTACCTCTTGAAGCTCATCAAGAGAATGCCAAGAGTGTGCAAAGCAGTAATCAAAGCAAAAGGGGGCTACTTTGAAGAACCTAGAATATGACATATTTTCAGTTGTTTCACAGTTTTTTTGTTATGTATATAATTCCACATGTGTTAATTCATAGTTTTGATGCCTTCAGTGTGAATCTACAATTTTCATAGTCGTGAAAATAAAGAAAACTCTTTGAATGAGAAGGTGTGTCCAAACTTTTGGTCTGTACTGTATTTGTAGTTGAAGAAAATTAGGAATGTCATATTGGATTTCATTTTGGCCAATCCTTTGCTATTTCATTAGATGCAACTGCTTTTTTTGTGCAGATTCTGCTGTTATATTCCCACAGAATATTGTATGACGGTTTAAAATGATTTATGGTTAAATGGAGCCTGTCAGGAGCAGTGCTCTAATAAACTAAACCCAAGTTCACTTATGTATTGCTCATTTGAGTGTAAAGAAGTATTTGTTTCTCAAGTGCTTCTCCTTTGTGCAGATGTTTTCGGGCTTTTTAAATATGTAAATGAGTTGTATTGCCTATGTGCCCAGTGCAATAACGATCTCCTTATTCGGCCTCCCAGACACTCCCTTTGCAGTTTGATGGACACACAGGTGAGCACATATGATGGGTGCATGAGCAGTAGATCCTGGAGTCTCGGCTGGGCTGTGAACTGTTCTGCTGTGCATGCACTATGTTTATATGGGGCAGCACAGTGGCTGAGTGGTTAGCACTGGTGCCTAGCAGCGCTGGGGTCCTAGGTTTGAATCCGACCAAGGGCAACATCTGCATGGAGTTTGTATGTTCTCCCCTTGTTTGCGTGGGTTTCCTCCGGTTTCCTCCCACGCTCCAAAGACATACTGATTGGGACCTTAGATTGTGAGCCCCATTGGGGACAGTTGGATGCTAATGTCTGTAAAGCGCTGCGGGATATAGTAACGCTATATAAGTGCATTAAATAAATAAAATAAAAAATTCTGTACTTTGAGTCCACTTAGAGGCTTTAACATACAATCCTCTGCTTATTCCATAGACTGCAATATTACAGTATTGCAATTTTTTAATGATTGCCTGTCAAGCCATGTAATAAACATAATTGGCATCTCTGCATACAAAAATGTCAGAATATTAAAATATAAAAGTTCATCAAATAATAAAAATATATAAAAAATGTTTTATCGTGCACAGTGAATTCTGTAATGGGATAAAAAAATTGCTGCTTTTTATCATCCCTCCCCCCAAAAAACATTTATGAAAAGAGATTAAAAAGTCATGTCCTCCAAAATGGTCCAGTAAAAACTACAGCTCTACTCCCAAAAAAGCAAGCCCCCCAACTGAACAGAAAATGTTTTATTTTATTTTTTTAATTGGCTGGGTCTTGATCAGGTTTTAAATAAATCAATTTTACAAATAGCTTTGCTTGAAGAGCTGCAGAATTTTTGCATCTGCATTACCTTTGTAGACTTGTTAAAGACTACACACAAACCTCAGGTAGTCTGATTTTGTTCTTCCATTTACCCTACATGATGTAGGTTAGCATTGGCATGCTTCCAGGAAAATATAAAAAAAATATATATTTTACCATTTGGATTATAACTTAAAATAGGGTGGACTTAAAGCAGAGAAAATGCAACAATTTTTGTTTTATTATTGAATATTTTTTTTTTTTTTTAGAACAGTGATGAATAAACTTGATCCGGTGTCTTTCAAAATCGGGATAGTCTAGTGTGGAAAATAGGTATAAAGCGTAAAAATATGTTTTATATAAATGGTACTTATGAACATTTCTGGTTAGGGGTCCTGCATAAGCCCTCAAAATGCCCTCATCAGCCAGATAAAAGTGAATAAAATGAAAGAGGAGATGCTAATGGAGTTCTCTTTAGAATTCTTTATGCCAATGTCTGGTCAAGACATGTTGCTTATAATTGATGTGTCCATTACTTGAATTCTCTTGTAATTATAGTCAATAAGTCTTGTAAATGTGTTAAAGCTCACTAAAAGCATACAAATTCAAGAACAGAGTAAGGCTAATAATTTAAAATAATCAATGTAGGCATTTCAGCACTTAATTTCCCTTGTGTGTTGATAGCTGATCATTCTTAATCCATTAAGATTTATTTAGTCGTTTACAATGCAAAATAGGTTTGCACTGGTCACTTGTGCCATTTGAAAATGTCCACCAGGTTAAGTGCAGAATGTAGTCCATTATTCTTCCTTGACTATATGTATTAATTGCATTTAAAATCAAGTTAATGTGTATGTGAAAGTGAGGTAACTATCAATATACGACAGAACAACCTTACTTATATAAGTTACATCATTGATTGTAACATTTAGTAAAAGTTAGCACACTTGAAACGTCATTTGCACCGCTCCTTGAAATTTGTTTAAATTGCCTTCTAAAATGTCCTTTTAACACACGGATATTCTGCAGATTAGCGGAAAGAAATATTCCTACATACTGTAAATTACACTGGAGGTACTTTTTTTATTCATAGAGGTGTGAATGTGTCTGGAAGATATCTGCCACCGAGTCTAGATTTATTTTATTTTGTACACTTTAGAACAGGCCACTTGGTAGGGAATAACCCCTATTCAGATTATATAGGTCAAAAATACCAAATCATATATAAACACCAAAATAATCAGTGTAAAGTAAATCATATTTATTAATTGATATACATTCAGTACAAAAAAGACTATCACAGTAAAAGCATTAAAAGAATTAGAAATGATCACAACTGAGGTGGTGGTCATAAATGGCAAATAAAAAGTTGAGTAAAATGGACAGTAAGGTAATGCAGTGCAAATTATGTCCAAAAAGGAATAATAGGACATGCCCATGTTAAATACCAAAAATGTACAGCACAAATGCCAAGTCACAAAAGAAAAGCCCAAATGAGAACTACAATATGGGGATGTACGATGTACTGCAGCAGTGCTCCAAACCACCACCTCACCATCACCACATGTGTTTCGAGGTAAGCTTTCCCAAAGGCTAGTGAGAAATAAAATGGGTACCATTGGCTGTAGTCCATGATATTTTTTTAAATTATCTCAGTTTACCTCAATTTTTTTTAGGTTGTTGGAGATAGGGATTGCAGCATCTGATCATTTAGACCGATAGAGTGATCACCCCAATGTCATTGCAGGGTGCAGAGTGGTGGCCCTGGCAGCCTAGTGAATTCTTTTTTTTTGTCACATATTGATGTCCACAATAACATATTGCCACACACATAAACCCACCGTTTTACAATTAATAAGTGATCTCATTATATTAGAGTGGCCAGTTGTACTACTTGCAGACTGATTGCCAATTTTGATGAAATCACAGCTGTATGTGCCTGTTATGGTGTTGATAAGCCATGTTTCCCTGGCTGGTGGTAGAGATTACCCATGTGTCAAAGTGTAATGGAGAGACATTCATGCTTGGTAATGTTTAATTGTAAAATCTTCCTTTAGCTCAGGGGAGTGGCGATGGGCACCCCCGTGTCTCAATGTATGTTAGTCTCTACCTTGGCTGGGGAGACATTCTTCTGAGAAAACATGGACCTGATAGCTCCTAATAAAGCTGCATAATTGATGGTAATGATACGTGTGAGGATTCATCCCACAGTGCATTAAAAAGGGTGGTTTGCTTATATACCCATTTCAGGTCATATTATTAATTGTCATGTACCTTCTTACATACTGGTACTTGCACTTAAAGGCTATTTAAGGGAAAATTTTGTAATGATGGCATTTTACTCATTTTGGACTAAAAATTATTTTATTCAATTGGTCTTTATTAAAACTATTGAGCCTTTCTGTCTCAAATGGTTAACTGTTTTTCTTGCTGTGTGAATGGTACTTTCACTCACTTTGTTCCAGTCATCTAATAACCCTTTTCTGTAAATTACTAAAAGGTCATAAATACTTAAGGTGGATTTACATTTACCAATAATCGGCCAGATTATCGTTAACGACCGTCCCTGCAAACGCTCTTTCCCGATATTCTGGCCATTTAAATGTGCCACCGATCACCCAGTGAACAAGCAAAATGCTCGTTCATCGGGTGATCCAGTCGTTCATGCAGGCACTCCAATCATCGTTTCTATGCAGCAGATCATGCTGTCTAAACAACGATCTGCTGCCTGTGAAGGAGATTGCTGTGTGTAAACCCACCTTTATTTAAGCCACATCATAGTAACATAGTACATAAGGACGAAAAAAGACATTTGTCCATCCAGTTCGGCCTGTTATCCTGCAAGTTGATCCAGAGGAAGGCAAAAAAAAAAAAAAACCTGTGAGCTAGAAGCCAATTTTCCCCACTTTAGGGAAATAAAAAATTTCTTCCCAACTCCAATCAGGCAATCAGAATAACTCCCTGGATCAATGACCCCTCTCTAGTAGCTATAGCCTGTAATATTATTACGCTCCAGAAATACATCTAGGCCCCTCTTGAATTCCTTTATTGTACTCACTATCACCACCTCCTCAGGCAGAGAGTTCCATAGTCTCACTGCTCTTACCGTAAAGAATCTTTTTCTACGTTTGTGTACAAACCTTCTTTCCTCCAGACACAGAGGATGTCCCCTCGTCACAGTCACAGTCCTAGGGATAAATAGATGATGGGAGAGATCTCTGTACTGACCCCTGATATATTTATACATAGTTATTAGATCTCCCCTCAGTCGTCTTTTTTCTAAAGTGAATAACCCTAATTTTAATAATCTTTCAGGGTACTGTAGTTGCCCCATTCCAGTTATTACTTTAGATGCCCTCCTCTGGACCTTCTCCAGCTCTGCTATGTCTGCCTTGTTTACAGGAGCCCAGAACTGTACACAGTACTCCATGTGTGGTCTGACTAGCGATTTGTAAAGTGGTAGGACTATGTTCTTATCACGGGAATCTATGCCCCTTCTGATGCAACCCATTATCTTATTGGCCTTGGCAGCAGCTGCCTGACACTGGTTTTTGCAGCTTAGTTTGCTGTTTATTAAAATTCCTAGATCCTTTTCCATGTCAGTGTTACCGAGTGTTTTACCATTTAGTACGTATGGGTGACTTGCATTTTTCCTTCCCATGTGCATAACTTTACATTTATCAGTGTTAAACCTCACCTGCCACTTATCTGCCCAAGCCTCCAATCTATCCAGATCCCTCTGTAGTACTGTCCTCATCAGTGTAAATTACTTTACACAGTTTAGTGTCATCTGCGAAAATTGATACTTTACTATGCAAGCCATCCTTATTAGGAAGATAAGAATTAAGCTATGAGTGTTTGTTTATCAGGTAAGAGATAAGGAGCCCGTCAGCAACCTGTCTGACTCAGCAGAGAGAAAATTCTGAACCAGCTGCTAGACAAACTCAAAGCTGTGCATGGAAAATGGCTTAATATTTTTAATAAAGACCAATTGAAAAAATCATTTTTGGCTCAAAATGAGTACAATGCAATATAAAAATTGCCACCAAAGGTGTAAATAGCATTTAAATGATATTTTGCTTATTGGATTTCACATCATGTAGATCAAGTCATACACAGTTGAGTCACATTATTATGACCACTTACTACTTTCGACAGCACGTAGCTCATGAAGGAACGCCTGTGTTGTGAGTGGACTTGGTGGGTATATAAGGTGTGCAATAGGCTGGCTGCACACATATCCCTCGTTGATGTCATGGGTAAAAGGGGCGAGTTGCAAAATGGGATAATTATTGGCTTTAAAGGGAACCTGTCACCAGTTTTATGGTGTCCTAACTAAGGGCAACATAAATAAGTGACTGATTCTCCTAGCAAAATGTTGGGTCACTTTCTTTAATTGACCCAGTCAATCTGCCAACATCTTGTATTGAAAAGCTCCAGCTGATAATGATGAGTCATGAATATTTATGAGCTCCTGACTAGGGTTGTTGCGGGTATCGAAATTTCAATACCCAATCGATACTTTTGTCCCGGTATCGATACGATACCGGGATTTCAGTTTTTTTGATACTGGGCTGTGCTTCTGCGCAGCCTAGTATCTCTGAACATGAGCGCACTGCTGTCGGCGCGCTCATGTTCTCTCAGCAGCACGGGGAGAAGGAAGCTGTCCTCCCTCCCCCCTGTGCTGCTGCCGCTGCCACCAATGAGAAGAGAGGGGCAGAGGAGGGGCGGGCGCACTGCGCCACCAATGAGAAGAGAGGGGCGGTCGCACTGAGCCTCCAATGATAGGACTATTCCCCCACAGAGCGGCGCCCAGCGATGTCTCAGCACTCACCATTAGTCCTGGGCGCCGCTCTGTTCGCCCGCAGTGCCCCATTACTGTCTCCTCTCCTGCTCCACATGCTGCTGATTACTATCGGAGCGATGGGACGAGACATCAGCTTTACTAGTGGGCGTTTATTCTCCCTGCGCTGCGATTGGACAGCGCTACAGCCAGGGAGAAGGAACGCCCTACTAGTGAAGCTGATGTCTCCTCCCATCGCTCCGATAGTAATCAGCAGCATATGGAGCAGGGAAGGAGACAGTAATGGGGCACTGCGGGCGAACGGAGCGGCGCCCAGGACTAATGGTGAGTGCTGGGACATCGCTGGGCGCCGCTCTGTGTAGCCTAATAGTGAAAGTCTGGAGTCCCATATAAAGTAGTCAGTCTTTAACACATAATACAGGAGGCAGGTGCCGGCAGCAGAATCGCATTGCCGGCACCCTGCCCCTGACAGGGAGCTGCGATCAGCGGCAGTTAACCCCTCAGGTGTTAACCCCTTAACTGCCGCTGATCTGCCAGTACCCGCCTTCTGTATAAAGGGGTAATTATCATTGGTGGCACAGTGCGCCGGCCCCTCTCAACCCCCAGCATTAAAATCATTGGTGGCAGTGGCCACAGGGACCTCTCCCTTCCCCCTCATTGGTGGTGCAGTGGCAGCTTCTGATCGGAGCCCCAGCTGTGTAAGCCTGGAGCTCCGATCGGTTACCATGGCAGCCAGGACGCTACAGAAGCCCTGGTTGCCATGGTAACATCCCTGATGCTGTGTGCACAAAGAACAGAGCAGCAGGGACAGTGTGAAGTCCTATTCACCCTGATAGAGCTCTATCAGGCTGAATAGGACAAGAGATGAAAGATCCCAGGTTCTAGCCCCTAAGGGGGGAAATAGTTATTAAATAAAAAGTGTAAAAAAAAAAAAAACACCAAAAGGGTCCATTCACACGGCAGTATTTTTACCTTTCCAGATAAACGTTCCTGTTTTTTGCGGATCCGAAAATCTGGATGACATGAGGATGCTTTTAGCATGTCTTCCGCATTTTTGACGGATCCATTGACTAGAATGGCATGACGGAACGCAAAATCGGACAAATAGTAGGACGGTATATTTTTTTTCCTGGATCCGAATAAACAGAACCCACGGAACGGAACGGAATTGCGGAATCGGAGAGCACCATGAGTGCTGTCCGATTATTTGCGGATTCCATTGAAAATGAATGGATCCGCATAACGTTCCGTTTTTAATCGGAACGGATGCGGAACACCAAAATGGACGTGTGAATGGACCCAAATATGAAGTATAAATCACCCCCTTTTCCCAATTTCCCATATAAAATATATAAATAATAAACATATTACATATCGCCACGACGTCAGAAAAGTCCAAACTATTAAAATATAAAAAAAAATCTAGGTGGTGAATGCCGGAACAGAAAAAAAAAATATAAAATGCGCGATTCGCCATTTTTAAAAATGCGGAATGCACGTGGCTTTTTTGGTTTATTTTTTTCGCGTGGTATTGAATGGTATCGAGTATCGCAATACTTTTTCATGGTATTCGAAACTGAATCAAAAATTTGGTATCGCAACAACTCTACTCCTGACTCTCCCCGCCTACCTACTGCTGACTGACAGTTATTTTCCATATGAATCAGCGGCAGGTGGGCAGGGGAGTGGCTATAGCTCTGAATAAAAAAAACGCTGGACTCAATTCAGCTCATTAGCATGTGGCATCTTTGTGTGTATATTATGAGGTAACCATGTCACACCAGTAAGTGAATACATCTAAGGTACTTTTTAGTATTTAATGATTGTATATAATTAGTTAGATTATAATCAAATATCCACATGACAGGTTCCCTTTAAGGCCAAGGGTGGCAGTATTTGTGAATCTGCGCAGTTTGTGAACTGTTCGCATGTTGCTGTAGTGAAAGTGTATGTGAGTAGACAAATGGCAGCATTGCGAATAAGCGGTGTCTAAACTGCAAAGCACACTGGGCCACTTATGTGAGAGGGGAACGTCAGCTACAAAGGTTTGTGAGGGTGGACTGACATGCTAGAGTGGAGCAGCTTGCGGCCAAAATGAACCAAGACGTGTATCTTAACAGCAGTTCAGAGAACCCTACTATGTATGGGGCTCCAAAGCAGATGATTGGTCGCTGCACCTCTGCTAATAAAGTTGCAGTTGCACCTGCAGAAAAAGCTTCAATTTTTGTGGCAGTATCGGAATTGGACCTCCACTGCTTGTCAAAGGGTGGCGTTCTCCGATGAGACACATTTTCTGCTTCATTGAACTGATGGACATTGGCATGTCAGACAAGAAACATCATAGAATAAACACCCTGCAAGCATTGCTGGAAGAACACAAGCTGGTGGTGTCAGCATTGTGCTCTGTGGAATGTTTTTGTGTCATTCTCTTGGCCCACTCATACATGTTGTAGGCACTCTCAACCAAGTTGGGTATGAATCCATCCTTGCAGATCACGTACACCCATACATGTCTTCCCTGGGGCGGATGGGATCTTCCAGCAAGACAATACGACATGTCAGTCTTCTAGAAATGTCAGGCATTGGTTATAACTGCATGACCAAGACTTCTAAGTAGGTAATCTGGCCCTCTTTGATTGTCGTGTTTGCTCTACGGATCCTCTAGCACACAATCGCTGGATGCACTGCAATCAGCACTGTTCCAGATACCTGTGACAACCTACCAGGAGCTTATTGAGTCACTCCCAGGCCATCTAGCTGCTGTCTATGCTGCACACGGCTATTACTCTGGATATAAGTCATAATAAAGATAATAAGTCATTGTGTGGTTTGTTGGATTTTCTGTTGAATTATTTGCTTTACTTGGATTTTTGTTGTGTGACACAATCCTTTGTTTCACCTGCATTATAATGTATTGATCTGCGGGTGGAGGTTCTCTTAGATATAGTCTTAGAGAACGCCTGTTCATTTGCTGGTTTTAATGTTAATCTTTTTGCTATTTTTATCATGTGTTTTCCAATAAAGCTTTATGTATTTTTTTAATTGTACGGTATGCATTGGTTTTTGACATGTATACTTTTGCTTTGTTTTTGAGAACCATTGTATTTGGTATGTGCAGCTAACACTCATGTGTTATTGGTATTAGTGTTGTCCATCCCATATTTATATTGGTTCCAACACGCTAGACCTATTAATCTTCTGTCTGATATCAGCAACTCAAGCATTGCCTTCCTAGATCCGTTAATCAGTATTGACCATTTTGGCCAAGATGATTACAACAATGTTCAGTAAGAGTACTACAACCAACAATCTGTTACGTTGGGATAGTGGGCACCCATTGACAAATAGTCAATATTTCAGGGCCCGGTGGAACTGCTTGGAAATTGAAGATTTCAAAATGGCAAGTAATCACCTTAGGGACAGATTTGTAAACCTGGATTACCCACAAGCCCTTAAAAGGGCATTTTAGCATTTCCTGAGTTGCAACCGAGAGTATCTACTAAATCCCAAAACGAAAAATGTAAATTATATTGTGATCTAGGTCATTAGGACTTATGACATAGCCAACAGTGAAGTAAGTGAGATCCTTGAGACACATTGGAATACCCTCAGATCAGATCCAGGTGTGGATCACTGTGCAGGGGAATGTCCCTCTGTTACATATCAATGTGCGGGCAGTCTCAGAGATCAGTGAGTCCATAGCTTTTACCAACCAACAGCCAGGGAAACATGGCTTATAAAAACAGTCACTGGCACATACAGATGTAGAAAATGTACAGATACCACAGCTGGCCACTCTTATATCATCAGATCATTTAATAATTGTAAAATGGTGGGGGTGGTCTGTCTAACAACATATGGTTGCAGGCATCAATATGGCAAAAAAAAAAAAAAAAGAGAATATAGGCAAAGCGAAGGTTAATCTGTGGAGGGGATATAAGAAGAAAGACAGATCCATATTGTGCTCCACATATGGAAACAACACAAAGGCAAATTATGCTTATAGGGGGTTTTCCTTAGGATGGGTCATCAATATGAGACAGCAGGGGTCAGATTCCTGGAGCTCCGGTGAGTATCGCTGTCTCCTCACAGTTTACCAAGCACAGTGCCATCCATTGTATAGTGGCTGTGCTTGGTATTGAATGGGACTGAGCTGCGCCTAAGCCATGTGACTGATTATTGTGCCGTCACTTGGCCTTGGAAGAGGCCTAAGCATTCACAGAGCACTGTGCCCTGTTAATACAGCTATTGGGACCCCCACCGATCTGATATTGATGACCTATCTTGAGGATAGACGATCAATATTAAAATCCCGAAGACCCGTTTTCCAAGACACGCAGATTCCCTAGGGCAGGGATGGCCAAACCAGCTGTTGTAATACTACAACTCCTACCATGCCCTGCTGTAGACTGATAGCTGTAGGCAGTCTGTGCATGCTGGAAGTTGTAATTTTGCAACAGCTGGAGAGCCTCAGGTTGGCCATCCTTGGTCTAGGGAAGGGAAAATTGACATCCTACTTTTAGGGAAGGAAGCACAATGGACCTTTTAAAGTAGAGACTGGGAAACTGGCCTAAACGATGCCATATTGTTTTCATGTTTCATTGAGTAGTTCCCCTCTTCCCCTCCACTCCCACTTGTGTCCAGAGCATTTTTGTATGTGATGTCTCCATCTATCTGAAGACATTTGTTATTTTAGGTCATATATTTTCATATGTTTTGATTGCGTTGGTTCATGGTGCCATACTTTGCACAACTTAGCGCCCCCCCCCCCCCCACCCCAATCAGGTTGTAACTATCTTTCATTTAAATTTCTGTATGATCATCTGTTTACTGTATATCGGCATTGTTCACACACTGATGTTGGCTCATATTTAGGCTGCAGCACTCTCGGGCGGTGCCGGTAGCAGCAACCCTGACCTGTTTTGCCACTGTAATTTAATACTCCACCCCATCTGTTCTTGTATGTACTTTCCTTATGGGTCCTCTGCTATTTCAGTAGTAGTGGTTTCCTATGGCAGAAGGTTCCCTAGCAACCATGGGCTGTGACAGCGCACTTAACTCCATGATTGGCCACTCACAGATTGAGTTATGCCTTGAGGGGTGGGGTCAGCACTATGAAAAGAGTCGGCTGCATGATGGCCACTCACACCCCCTGGGGAAAGGGGGTTATTTGAATGAATATATATATATATATATATATATATATATATATATTTATCAAAACTTTTTAATTTTTTTATGTCCCCAAGTGGTATCACCGGTTAAAGGGACACTGACAGGCACAATAAGCATATTTAGGTATATATATGACAGTACAGGTCTTCTAAAGTGTATTAAAATCATCTAAGTATCCCCCCTGTCCACCTTATAAATACAGTAAACCGAAGTTTTATAACCTGGTTGAAGCGTCTTCAATCTGCCCAAGGGGCAGCGTTTCATCTCCACTTGCGCCCAGCCAGCCGCCCCCAACTGACGTTTTGAAGCGCTGCCCAGCTCATCAATATTCACTTCGCTGGGCGGCTACTACTGTCCCCGACTTCACAAGATCCGGTGCATGCCCAATACAATCCTATGGGCATCGGCCTCCGTCTCATCTTCAGTGATGAAAAACAAACGTACTTTTCGCCCTTTAAGACTCACATAGGTTTTAGAGGAGGGCAATAAGAAAAAAAATTTTTCATTAGACCTCAGGTCAGACCACCAGTCAGACCACCAATGTTAATCAGACCCCACTAAGACCTCAGATTAATTCTCCCAATCAGACCTCAGCTCAGATCCCAATGTGAATGACCCCTAATCAGACCTCAGGTAAGAGCCCCATGCCTCTCATGGGTCCCCATATCAGCCCCCATGCCTCTCATCATCCCCCATATGCTTCTCACCTTCCCCCATTGCCATATGTTTCCCACATAATAGCCTCCTTTGCCATATTCCAGCCCCTATAGCCATATTACAGCCCCCATTATCAGGCCCCATTGCCATATTTCAGCCCTTATATAAGCCCCCATGGCCATATTTCAGTCTCCATATCGACCTCCATTGCCATGTTTCAGCTCCCATTGCCTCTCATCAGTCACAGAACATAAAACTAAAAAACACTTACCTCTCCTGTTCCCGGACGCTGCCGCTCCTCTCCTCCAGCGCGCTGATCTTCCTCCTGCTGTCAGCATTGCTGTGAACTGGCGTGCACAGAGTGCCCTCACGCTGTGCGCAGCCACTCCACAGCCGAGGACCAGGAAGCGGTGAGTACAGAGCCTTCACCGCTTCTCGGTCCTTCGGTACTAATAGAAACGCTCCTTAGTATTCACCCCATAAGATGCAGGGACATTTCCCCCCCCCCACTTTTGGGGGGAAAGAAATGTGTCTTATGGGGCAAAAATGCGGCATATCTGCACATCTATAATTGATTAAAAAAATAAAATATACTACAAATGTTTGGTATCATCGTGTCTGTAACTACCTGATATATAGAACGATCATGTTACTTTCCCCGCACGATGAACGCCATAAAAGAAATAAAAGAAAAACTGTGATGGAATTTAAATTTTGCCCACCTCACTTCCCAAAAAATGATATTAAACGTGATAAAAAAAAGTCGAATGTACCCCAAAATAGTACCAATCAAACCATTACCTCACCCTGCAAAAAATGAGCCCCTACATAAGACAATCGCCCAAAAAGTAAAAAAAAAATTAGGCTTTCAGAAAATGGAGATTTTTTTTCTAAAATGCTTTTATTGTGTAAAACCAAAATAAATAAAAATAGACCTATTTTGCGATCAAAAGTCATATGTACACCAAAATAGTACCAATTAAACCATCGCCTCATCCTGCAAAAAATGAGCCCCTATAAAATAGGCCAAAAAAAAAACTAATGGCTCTCAGACATTAAAACATGATTTTTTTTGTGTCAATTATCGTGTTAAAGTGAAAAAAGTACATATATTGGGTTTTGCTGCGTCCGTAACAACTAGCTCTATAAAAATATCACATGATCTAACCCCTCAGAACACCGTAAAAAAAAAAACAACTGCCAAAACAACAATTTTTTTGGGTCTACTTGCCCCATAAAGTGTAATATTGAATGATCAAAAAATATTATGTACCCAAAATTGGTACCAATGAAAGTGTCAACTCTTCCTTCAAAAAAAAAGTATCAACTAGCGTGGGCGGGGCTAAGCTCTGTTCACTTGAATGGAGCTTAGCCGCGCCCACACTAGTTGATACTAGTCGTGACGTCAATGGGCCGGTGGTAAACAGTGAGAAGGCTGCGGCGCTGCTGGAGCGCCGCTGCCTTCTCAAACAGCTGATCGGCGGGGGTCCCGGGTGTCGGACCCTCGCCAATCAGCAGCTGATGATCTATCCAGAGGATAGATCATCAGTTAAATGAAAGTGCAGAACCCCTTTAATTGGAAAATGAAAGGAGGAATCTGGTTGCTATGGGCAACTAAGCCAGTTCTACTTTACACCATTTTTGATAAATCTCCCCCACTGTGTACTTATATGTGTACATAGCATTGTTGGTCGTCACACTGTACTAATCTGTGTGGGAAAAGTGACCGCTCACTGTGGACTGCACACAATACTGTGTTCAGAAGAAAGCGCATGTTGACCATGTGAGAGCTGTCAGTAATCAGATCTATATCCTGCTTAGGCTACTTTCACACTAGCATTTTTGCTGGATCTGGTAGGGTTCAGCAAAAACGCTTCCGTTACTGATAATTATATTATAATACAACCATCTGCATCCGTTATGAACGGATCCAGTTGTATTATCTTTAACATTGCAGAGACGGATCCGTCATGAACTGCATTGAAAGTCAATGGGGGACAGATCTGTTCTCTATTGTGGCAGAGAAAACGGATCTGTCCCCATTGACTTTCATTGGGGGTCATGCTCCGCATCCCAGGACGGAAAGCAAACTACAATATGTTGCGGTTTGCTCTCCGGTATGGGAATGCAACCAAATGTATTTTGGAGCACTCAGTTCTGTTCAGTTTTGTTCCCATTGACAAAGAATCGAGACAAAACTGAAGCATTTTTTTTCCGGTATTGAGCCCCCGTGACGGATCTTAATACTGAAAAACTAAAACTCTAGTGTGAAAGTAGCCTTATAACGCCATGGTTCTGACTGTAGATTGCTGCACTAACATTATCAGCAGAAATAACTATTGTGTCTACAAATAATGGACTTTCTACAGAATAGAAAGTGAGAAATAGATCTGCTGATTACAGGCTGTAGCACACTTTAAGACTCGCCATGTTGTGGATTGAAATTAAATCTTACTACCAAGTTACTTGCGAGTTCCAGCAGTCTGTATGCAAGTGGCTGCTAGCTTTGCTGTGTAACAGGATATGGGGGCGGGGCAGCAGAGCTTGTGCCGCCCACAGAGCCTGATGAGACATCCAAACAGTGAGTGAATCTCATAGAAGAGAATTTGTGCATGTGAAGCAAAGCTGATACCAGAAAACAAACCAGTGCAATTTTATTATGTGCTGAATTACAGTAAGTCTACTTTCACACTGGCTTTTTGGCTTTCCGTTTGTGAGATCCGTTCAGCAAGCGGTCCAAAACGGATCAGTTTGCATTCTGAATGGAAAAGAATCCGCTCAGAATGCATCAGTTCAGTCTCCATTCCGCTTTGGAGATGGACACCAAAACACTGCTGGCTTGGAGGTTGGTTGTGGCTTATCACAACTCAACAAGGTGAGAACATTACCACACAAGCCTTGTGTATCTTTCTTTTGGTGACTCGTGACTTTACTACGCTATGTTGCGCCCCAGCGCTGTTTTTTGTCTCTTTTTTTCAGTAACCGTTTATTGAATTGCTCAGTGGCTATACAAAATTTTTAATTATGTGCAATTGCAAAAGTATTCAGATGCAGTTGCTGGTTTTTTGAAAAATGTAGAATATTGTTCATTGCCTTTTAAGAGCACTTGAAATCCCTGATCAGACGGATACACATAGAAATAATATTTTGGCCGCACTGGCCGGTCACCTAAAATGTATGCGGGTCTCTTGACTCTTCTCTGGTGGCAGATGTCAGTGAAAAGAAAGATGGGACCTGTCAGATTTCAGCATGCCTGATTACTTGTTCTCACTGGACACCACTACTAGACATGTTTAGCATCTTGTTCCCTTCTGTCCATTGAGAACACTCTGAGTGGGTATGGGAGAGTCAGGACAAATAGCTCTCTGTCTAACGAGCATTTGGCCATTAACTATCTATGGTTTCTGAGAACCGGTTATTGAAGGTTTTCCCGGTGATGGATTGGAGTTTTTCTCAAGGCTGATGCAGACCACCAGAGATGACGGTCAGCGGCAGCCCGGTACGTAGTGTGGAGATGAATGACTGCTGTAATAGAAATCATATATCGTAGAATTTTAACTAAGACCGATTTTTCTGTCATTTTATTTAATGTGTTTTATAGAGCTTGGTGGATTTTTTTTAACTGTCTGTTGGTGATTATTAATAATTTTTAATGAATGTAGATGAGAAAATGACCACCATAACCCATGTTCCCGCTGAATAGGAACATCTGCATTAGTGTTTTCATTTCCATTCAAATTAACTCATACAAATAAATACAGTGAACACAGCGGGCTAGTTGACTAAAGCACTTCTATTCAGAGATTTCTGCATGCTGTGTTAATAGGCACAAACTTCCCAATTTTGGAGGCAGTTCACTACTTCCCCACAGTGAACTGTTTATGATCTTGACTATTGGAATTAAATGTGACCTAAATCATCAGTTTATTGAAACTTCTTTCTCTTAGGGATTCATTCAATCAGTACAAAGCAGCTAGTCACTAGGCAATATGATAAAAAAAACTCCCATTGAGGCTGCCCTGGGATTTGGAGGAAGGTGGTTTAGTATTCCGTAAAGCTAAAAGCCTCCAAAGGTTTACAAACAGGAGCGAGATAAAGCTTATATATGCAGTATTTCTATGCCCAAAGTCTAAACCTTGACATGTGGCACTAGTGCTGAGATGTCAGATTAGGTACCTTCAGGGGCGGATTGGCCATAGACCTTACAGGGAAATTTCTTGGTGGGCCAATGCCCAGGGGGCCGTCTTGGCCCTCCTCACAGCCGGCCAGTGGAAGTTTTTGGAGACGTATTTTGTTCTTCTGGCAGTATTTTGTGATGGACTGTAGTATTTGGCTCTGTTGAGGTGGTATAATGTGCGACAATATGGTATTGCTGGCCCTGCCTTCCATCAATTCGGGCCTAACTACAAAACGGGGGCACTTTTAGTAATTTTTACAGTTTCCCAGTCAGTTCCCGGGGTGTCGTGTTGGTGAAATGCCTCCAAATTGATTGCAAAATCACTCATAAGTCTTGGGTATTGCAGTGTGGTCGGCAGAAAATTGTAGGAACACGTTTGATAGGGGCTGTGAGAGATTTTGAACGTTGTTTATTTTCACTGATAATGGACTTGTCATTTCAAAAAGAAACATATGTACAGTAGTAGTATGGACCATACATGAGGCATTTCACTTGCCAGTTAAGTTGTTCTGTAGGTAAAGGAGTTGTCCACACCCTACCTATTCAGGCTTTTGGTCTAAAACCATGATATGTGGTAGGAAGTAGATATATTATTGCGGGTACACAAATCCTTTATTCTCCAATATGCTATGTGATGTTTTAGTGCAAGTCTGTTGAAAGGTTCATTAAAAGTAAAATGTAATAAGACTTTAACCCCTTCCCAACATGTACATATAGAGTGGGTGTCAGGTCTTTAAAGATGGCTCTCACTCTGGAGTAGAGTGAGTGCCATAGCTACCAGGTGCCTGCTGTTTCACACAGCAGACACCCGCGGCTAGTGTCCGCGATCAGCAGTAATGCCGATAGCGGACAGTTATCCCCTCAAATGATATGGTTAACTGTGATGGTATCTGAGAGGCCTAAAACCTGGAAGCGTGTGCTTGGTGGGCAGGAACGCCTCTCCCGGGCAGAGATCGGGGAAGGCGTTCCTTGTAAGGTCTCTTGCACACAAATTGATACAGATTAGGTCCGGATGCGTTCAGGGTGCGTTCAGGAAAACTTGCACTATTTCGCAAGCAAGTTCAGTCAGTTTTGTTTGCGATTGCGTTCAGTTGTTCAGTTTTTATCGCTCGCGTGAATTTCGCATTGATGCGGTTTTCATGCGCGTGATAGAAAACTGAATGTTTACAAACAACATCTCTTAGCAACTATCAGTGAAAAACACATCGAATCCACACTTGCTTGCAGATGCGATTTCATTTTTCACGCGGCCCCATTCACTTTTATGGGGCCAGTGCTGCGTGAAAGACGCAGAATATAGAACATGCTGAGATTTTGACTCAAGGCACAAGTGATGCGTAAAAAACAACGCACATGTACACAGACCTATTGAAATGAATGGGTCCGGATTCAGTGCTGGCGCAATGCATTCGCTTCACGCTTTGCACCCGCATGGAAAACTTGCTTGTCTGAAAGGGGCCCAAGTAATGAGCCAGAGCCTGTGCTAGGCTTCTAGGCTCATTACTTGTATATTACAATTCAGGCCAGCAGGTGGCAGCACTGAATTGTAATATAGTGATTTATGTATACGGTAATGGAGAAAATTCCATTATTCTATACAAATTGCAATCTAATGATTGCATGTTGGGATCCACTTGGGGACCTAAAAAAAAAAGTGAAAAAAAGTTTAAAAAAATATATTAAGAAATAAAAATTCTAATCACCCCCTTTCCCCAAAATTAAAAAAAGAATACATAAACAATAAAAAATGGGCATAGCAGCGTGCGAAAACTCCTGTACTATTAACATTTTTTTTAAATCCATCCCATACGGTGAATGGCATAATGTAAAAAAAAAATTAAATGGCCAATTCAGTTTTTTCATCACTTTACCTTCCAAGAAAACTGAATAAAAAGTGATCAAAAAGTCATGCACACCCCAAAATGGTATTACCAAAAACTACAGATCTTCCTGCAAAAAAATGAGCCCTCGCACATCTTCATAGACATAACTCTAAAAAAGTTATGGGGGGTGGGAGAATAATTTTTGCAAAAGTAAAAAAAAAAAAATCTGTACTAAAAAGCAAGAAAACTTTTACAAGTGCATTATCACTGTAATCGTACTGACTTGGAGAATGAAGCACAAGTCAGTTTTACTGCACAATGAACTCAGTGAAAACAAAACCCATAAAACGGTGGCATAATTGCGTTTTATTGCATTGTAGTGGGACATGGCAGGCCTGGGGGACATCAGAAGGCCTCAGCACCGTGCAAGTTTGGTTGCGGGATGCCGATCAAAGGGCAGAGACGGCTTCCTCTCTCTAACCACTAGGATGTCAGCGGCGCTATTGACTATAGCATCTGAGGGGGTTAAACTGCCCGAATTAGAATTATCTTTGATCCCTGCATTGAGAACAAGGTGCCCGCTGTATAATTCAACTGAAAATTATGGCTCAGACTTACCTCATGAGACTGCGCCATTACAGTGATGTATCTATTGAGTGTTACTTTGTCACAGAGTGCAGTGAGTTATGTCACAAAGCAGGAAGTTGTACTGTCTGGGACATCCATCTAATGTATACAGTACATAATGTGTATATGATAAACATAGGACAAAAATGTGCTGCGAACATAGCCTAACATGCATAATGTGTATCAATAAGTGATAGCACTATATCTGACGATTATATGTCTTAAATCTGGCATGTTCTAGCATTTTTTCTCTCTGCAATGTTCATCTGTAATTCTCAGTTGTCTCTGAACGGAGATTTTATCATGTCTGCCCATAAACTGTTCATGGAGCGGTTTTTTCTCCCTCATGATCACTCAGAAGTACTGAGCGGTATAGATGTGAATAGAGCACTTAGGGTGAGATACAGTATATAACTTACTATGAGCTCCCCGCAGTGTCTGTGTTGTGTCCATTTATTCTCACTCACTGCAGCTCACTCTCCGCCTTTTCCGTAGACTTCTATGGGATGATCTGTGGGTAACAAAGTGTTGTGTATTCACCCATGCTATTGATTTATGCAAAGATGCTGGGAATGACAGCGACCCTTTAAGTATACTGTAATTACAGATGTAGCCGAGCTAAAATTGACCGTGATAACACGTCAGTGTTATCTCGTGCCATCTTGTGACAAAAGCCATTGAAACACATTAAAGGAGTTATTTAACCTTTTTTGCGCCATTTTTTACTTAACGCGTTAACCATCAAGTTTAGCACGGCTGCATTTGTACATTGTTTGAGTTATGTGTATAAATTGTATTGTGTGTAGTGATCTGTCCAATTTATTTCACATTTAACTCCATGCGTTGAGGATTGAGCATGTGTAAATCCCACAGAAGTCCTCGGATAAAGGTGGGCATGGTGCCTAGTGTAAAAAGAAGCAAACCCAAAAAATGACAGTACTCCTAACTCATTTAATAGAAGTCGTATTGTCAAATTTGAAAAAAAAAATCTGTGTTTGCCATTGTGCCAGCGGATACACACAAAGGGGGAGATTTTTAAAAACTGGTGTAAAGTAGAACTGCCCTAGTTGTCCATAGCAACCAATCAGACTCCACCTTTCACTTTTCACAGCTCCTTTGGAAAATCAAAGGTGGAATCTTATTGGTTGCTATGGACAACTAAGCCAGTTTCGACAAATCTCCCCCAATGTTTAAAGGCCTGCCATTGCCCAGCATGCAGAATCATATATGTTGGCTTAACATCTGCAAAAATTCCCGACGTCACACAGCATTTTTGTCATTCTCCTTGTCCAGGAATATATGCCTTTTCTATTTTTATACGATTTGCATTAGCCCTTTTAAACAGAGCAATGACAATTTCGAATGTCACCAAATTAATGATTAATTTAGTTTTATCTGCATCATTTAAATAAACTGGCGTTTCCCCGTGTGATTGATGAGATGTGATTGCTGTTAGCTGCAGTCTCAACCTGCTTTTGACATTTAAACATATAAAGCTGACTAGATATAACCATTCAGGTGCTAAATATATTTTACATCTACTTCTGCTGCTAGAAATGGAAGTATTAAGAGATCTAGCCTCATTGTCATTGAACTGTGAAATATTCAACCTTGTCTGCCCGTGCTTAGTACTGTTGACTTTTTTATTTCTTTCTGAAGATTAAAATTAAATGCTTCATTTTTTCGTCTGCTTTTGGGAATTACATTGAAATTTAAGACTCCTGAAATTTTACCGAGAACTTCATTTCACCGAACCATTCTTGGAGGATAGTCTTATTTCCAAGGGCACCGCACAGTGTGCTATTGATCAACTTTCATTGAGGCTAAATTCAGTCTTATCTAAGCTCTAGATGTATACTTATTAGAGCTCCTATATTTCATGGGTGGTTTCCATGCAGTGATTGGAGCACCTCACTAAGCATACGCTAACCATAGTAAAGTAGGAATTAGAGATGAGCGAATTTCATATTTTGAAATTCGTTCGCTCTTCGTTTACTGGTAAAACTTAAATTGCGTTATGGATTCTGTTACCATGGACCATAACACAATTCTATGACGGAATGCATAACGGAATAGAAGTCTATGGCCTGCATAACGGATCCATCTGTCCCGTTTCTGTTATGAAGTAGAGGACTCCCCTGCAGACCGGAAACGGGACGGATCCGTTTTGCAGCCCATAGACTTCTATTATGACGGAATGAATAACGGAATGCCTCTAAAGGCATTCCGTCATACAATTGGGTTATGCTTTGTGGTAACAGAATCCATAACGCAATTCTGCTTTTACAACCAAACGAAGCAGGAACGAATTTCATAACATGAAATTCGCTCATCTCTAGTATGAACCATAAGTAACTTTACTGATGTGAGATATCTAACAGCGTTCTATGACGACATGCTTCACCAAATATGTGAACATCCCATCTGTAGGGTTTTTGTCTTTGCTGTGTAGCTATGAGTTAATCTAATCACATTTTAGAACTCAAGGGAACTTTGACCCATCAGACTTGTACAGGGTGTTGATCCATTGCCCTTTTTACCTCCAGCCCGTTGTAAAATAACCAGTTCATCACACCACTTCTATCTTGTTTCATATATCTGCCCGATGCTCGGCATCCAATAATAAAGTTTGTGCTTGAAATAAATAATAGCCAAAATGTCAATACTTCTAGTTTCCAGAATAATCATAAATTCTGGGCTATAAAACAGTCGTAAAGGCGTAATATTTTATCCACAGTATATTCACACATTGCATGTCATTACAATAGCAGAGTGATGAATCACCCTCGCTGTGTGACAGGAAAAATCTGAAATAACCGTGACAATATGAGATGTTGGAAGCTTAGCACACTGCTTCAAAACGGCATACTTATCCCGAAAATATTTTTAAGGTGTTTCTTATTTGAATGTAATTTTTTTTACAATGTCTAAAATATACTCGCCTGTTAAGTTTAAGTGCATATAATAAAAATATTCATCACCTATGTTTATAAGATATAACGGTGGAGGTTTCTTAAAGCCGTCTGATACCAGAAATCTGAGGTGTGTAGTAGGTCCACTTGAGAATTAATCTCATTATCACTCATTGGTGTTAATCCCTGGAGTTACTCTGTTTCCTGAGTAAGCATAGCCTCAAGCTCCATTGCACAGTATCTTGTTTTTTTTCGCTTTTACTATCCTTGGTCACCAATTCAGTAGGATAGATAGATAAAAAAACGTATCCAGCTTCATCTCTTGTAAAGCAAAATGAATCAGTTCAGCTCAGTAATACTCATTTGGTTATTTTGGTCATTGGTTTTTCCATAAATGGCTCTTAAAGGTGAACAGGGTAAGGGAAAGTACAGTTGGTCCAAATGCTACACATGGCTTAAACCCTGCACTCATGGGTTGGCCAGATAATAATGGGGTATTACCTTCAAAATCTTCCATTGGCCACATCATGTATGGCCATGTAGGGCAGCTGGACCATCTGTTCTTAAAGGGCTTCTGTCACCCCACTAAAGTCATTTTTTTTTTGTGGGGGGGGGGGGGGGGGCTAGTTAAATTCCTTATACTGCGATATATGAAAATATAATGGTGTTACTTACTTTCCTTCAGCAGTTTCTTCTAAAAACAAACTTTTACAATATGTAAATGAGGTCTCTACCAGCAAGTAGGGTGTCTACTTGCTGGTAGCCGCCGCAAAAAAACACCCCCTTGTCCTGTTGATTGACAGGGCCAGTCGCGATCTCCTCCTCCGGCCGGCCCTGTCAGCATTTTAAAAATTGCGTGCCTGTGTTCATTCGGCGCAGGCGCTCTGAGATGAGGAGGCTCGCCTCCTCAGAACTCCCTCAGTGCGCCTGCGCCGATGACATCACCAAAAGAGAAGACGTCATCGGCGCAGGCGCACTGAGGGAGCGCTGAGGAGGCGAGCCTCCTCATCTCACAGCGCCTGCGCCGAATGAACACAGCCGCGCGATTTTTGAAATGCTGACAGGGCCGGCCGGAGGAGGAGATCGCAGCTGGCCCTGTCAATCAACAGGACGAGGGGGCGTTTTTTTGCGGCGGCTACCAGCAAGTAGAAGCCCTACTTGCTGGTAGAGACCTCATTTACATATTATAAAAGTTTGTTTTTAGAAGAAACTGCTGAAGGAAAGTAAGTAAGAACATTATATTTTCATATATCGCAGTATAAGGAATTTAACTAGTCCCCCAAAAAAAAAAAAGGACTTTAATGGGGTGACAGAAGCCCTTTAAGCTGAGGGCACAGCCACATGTTCAGGTTTTTGGATGCGGGAACCGGTTGAAAAAGAGAAGTAGAGTTTGTCCTTTATACTTTCACTCCTTTTATTATCCACCCCTAATTTTGTCTTCAAAAGCTGCATAAAAATAACCTGAACGTGTGTCTGTACCCTATTATAAAGATCACAAATTGTTCACCCGGTCGAAGGAAACATCTGTCCTTTAACCCCCATTGTCCCTCTGCGAATGTGCACATAAACATGCCCCTGTCTAGATGCACAAGCATAAGGTAGACGCACCTCACAAAATTCAGAGATTGGACAGATGAGATGATGCTCCCATATTAGAGAGATGTCAGGTAACATCATTCCTGTTCTCTATGGATGGGCAAGACACAATCTAGAGAAGCTTTCTTGCTTAGTCATTAACCCCTTAAGGGCCCTTGCCGTACATGTATGTCTCAGCTGGACTTAAGGACCAGTGACGTACATGTACACCACAAGGTCCGCCGGGTGCTGGGAGGGAATTGTGGGAGAATTGAGGCACCATGGCTGCTCTTACCGGCAGGCATCCATGCCAGGTAAGGGCAGCATGGTGCAGCACCGCCCCCCTGCAGCTCCAAGTGCTGTGATTGGCCGGTCATTAAAGACTGGCACATTGCAGCGCCGAAAGAAGTATAGAACTACAAGGCGGGTCAGGGGGAGGTGATCGGTCAGCACCTGTCTCCTCCGAGGTGAGGCAGGGGACAGCAGTGTTTGGTGTCCCCTGACAGCGCTGCGATTGGTTGGAACAATGCTCCTGCACAGGAAAGGGCTGAACCTCCCTGCATGCAGCCATTCTAGCTGGTGTCTTCATGCAGAGAGGTTCTTTGCTTTTATGCGCTGCTTGCTGGGACTGGGTCCCCATTGGGATATCCAGCACATTATACAGAACCAGGCGAAACACACCGAGGTGTAGATGGTAGTACCCCTTGGTTCAGCAGCAAAGGTCAAAACCTGGCAAGACAAACGTAGACAGACAGACAGACTACACAGAGCAGAAGGGTGAAACACCCACAAGACAAGACAGAACAGACTGACCTTAACGCTCAAAAGCAGAAATAGCAACCTAACAAGCGCACCTGGAAGGACACACCCAGGAGCCGACCAGGGAAGGTTAACCCCATCAGAACCAAACAGGAAAGTACAAATCCACAGCATATCAAACTGCGATACAGGACGTTGCCCCTAGCACCCAGAATGCACAGAACACCGCAGCCAGTACGCAAGAGCGTAACCAACCTTACATACCCACAGGGAGACGATAGAGCCAAAGGGTGTACACACACGGGCAGGTTCACACTAGATACCGCAGCCAAAAGCAACCAGCCTATACGGAAACACCCGCAGCCAGTATGCAAAAGGCGTGCAGCTAGCCTGCACGGCAAGCCACGTCACGGTGAACCGCACCGTGACATCAAGCCTCATTTCCTAAAGTAGTTATGATTGATCATGTAAAAAAATTTGTGGATCTGATTTTATTTTTTGGTTGTAATCTTACTTGGATGTAAATTGTTGCTTGTGTGTTTTGTCTCCATAGGCTCAAAGCCTTTTAAATGCAAAATATGCAACTTCGCAGCAGCTCAACTTGGAGATGCCAGAAACCACGTGAAGAGACACCTTGGGATGAGAGAATACAAGTGTCATATTTGTGGGTGAGTAAATCTCTTGTGCTGTTCCCTTCTGTAGATCTCTCTCCATGAAACTGAAAGGGCTACGAAATGTACAGTCCTTCAGAAGTGCTTCTGATGGCTAACATTATGCATGCATACCCTGCTTTTCATTGTTATGGTAAATTCCTTAAATACAGTTATGACATTTCTCTCCCACTCCTAATCCAGCTCTGTGGATGAGCAATTGTATGGGGCTACAAGGTCAATCTGAACCTGTAATCTGTAAATTGCCTAAATTATAGGATGTTCATTCTTATTGCCAGAGAGAACTATAAATTACACGCAAAGACATCAAAAATATATAACTTGGAGGCTGATTATTTTTTTTTTTTCTTTTCTATGTGCTCTTGTTTATTCTAAGTGTTGCATTCCTCAGGTAGTTTATACTGCTACATATAAAATCTCTTACCTTTTTCTATATTGCGTAAAAATGGCAAATTTTGTGTTGTTTTTTTATTTTAATTTTTAAAGTCTCTTTTTATAATAGTACTCTCCAAAGAATTCTCATTTTCAGTGTTTAATTGTCCTTCTAAAATGTTACGTTTTATACAAGGCAATGAAAATACCCGAAGTGCAGTTGACTCATTTCAAGAAAATATTTTAAAGGTTTTATTAACAGTATGACATGGATGAAATGTTACAATGCACAAAGTAGATTTTAATATTCTAGGTGCTGGTTAGAATTTTTTTTATAATGTTATTATGCCTATAAAATTAACATTCTGAATATGTGCATCATATAAAAGCAATTTACTGGGGCCAGTGTAACCTATGTGAAGAGGTCTTCTTGCTAATCCATAGAGCACTGCAGTTCACTTACCGTTAGTACAATGCACAATTGACTGGCTTATATAGTGTTTTAACATGCAGCTTTACTTGCATTACACATCTCCTTTTCAGTCTAACTGCTGTGTAGCATGTGTTCATGCTTTTCTTTTACTATCAAGAACGTGTCTCATTCTTAAAGCCCATGTTCTCTTTAGTTCTAGTAAGGCAGGGTTATTGAGCAGTGTGCATTTCTAGAGCTCTCTAAACTCGTAGAACTGTTTTACCTTTGGGGAATATGATCATCATTCGGTCAATTTGTAATGGCCATTGGGTAAATAAGTATCAGGTAAGTATCTTTCCGGTGGGTTTTGTCTTAAATTCTAATCTCTGTTCCTTGTGTTATGCCATGTGACTCACCGTCTGACTCTCCAGTCATACAGTATCTTCAGGTGGACCAGATATCAGTCTCTCTAAGGAAGCCCATGAACTGTGCATTGAGAATCTGTTAGGCTCGCCTCGAGAGATTGGCATCTAGTTCACACTGATGATGCTGTGTGATTTGGAGAGTCAGAGTGTGGGTCACCTAATGTATTTGAAGGAACGTAACGGAGATCATAATTGAAGTTGAAAGCAACCAGTAAAAAACTGAACTGCAAATCTATTTACAAAGTAGTTTAGTAGCTTCAGATCTTACACTAAGACCGGCCATACACGTAAGCTAGCGAATGGCAGAACGTTCATGTTGTCTAAAGCTATCACTCCTGATTCCTTCCTAAATATGCTTGCTGCACTTGGACGACCAACCATGTATTCTCAGTAGCTTATCTCCCCGAACAAAAGGATTGGATGTTCATCTTCCCCACTAGATACTGTCAAGGGACAGATGGGAGGCCCCATACACATTAGATGGTTGTCCCAAATCGACATTTAAAGGGAGTCTGTCACCACATTTGACCATATTAGACAGATCCTATAGCGTTATATGTGCCACCCAGCAGTTAAAAACGGTACCTTTGTTGCATATAACCGAGTCTTCTTTCTGCCAAAAATGAACTTTGAAGATTGTGTAAACGAGCCCTCTCAAGTGCCCAGGGCGGTGTCTCAATCTTTCGAGCCCAAGACCGGACCTCCCTAACGGCTCATAACCCTGCCCTCCTTGTGCCTGTGCCCGCCCGTTTACTCCCCTCGCCTTTTCCATTGCGGCTGCGCGGACAAATTCGTAGCCGGCGCGTGCGCAGTAGGTATTGCGATGCCCTGCCAGGACCGGGCATCGCATTGCGCATGCGCCAGCTACGAGACTCGTAGCTGGCGCATGCGCAATGCGATGCCCGGTCCTGGCAGGGCATCGCAATACCTACTGCGCACGCGCCGGCGACGAATTTGTCCGCGCAGCCGCAATGGAAAAGGCGAGGGGAGGGGAGTAAACGGGCGGGCACAGGCACAAGGAGGGCAGGGTTATGAGCCGTTAGGGAGGTCCGGTCTTGGGCTCGAAAGATTGAGACACCGCCCTGGGCACTTGAGAGGGCTCGTTTACACAATCTTCAAAGTTCATTTTTGGCAGAAAGAAGACTCGGTTATATGCAACAAAGGTACCGTTTTTAACTGCTGGGTGGCACATATAACGCTATAGGATCTGTCTAATATGGTCAAATGTGGTGACAGACTCCCTTTAATGTGTATGGCCAACCAGATATTGTTTCCAATATCCTGGAGTTTAAGGGGTTATCTCATACCAACAATACCTTTCCATATTCCTATCAGGGAATGAGGAATAAGCAGTGCTCACTTTGGGGGAACCAGTTATTTAAGTGGCTGTGTGTAATACTACTTTTTGACCACTACAAGGAAAATAGGCAGTCCCCATGTATTGAGGGCAGCTCTACCTGTTTACCTCTTTGTTTCCCACTATACTAATCACTGAAAAATCCAATTGATCAAATCAAAGTGTATTCAACAGTTATGAAAACCAATCCATTCAGGGTTTCAAGGTGAAAATGTTTTATTACCTTTTTAATATTTTCGAAAATGTTTTTCTTAGTTTATGATACAGACATCTCATAGCAAATAATTCCTTTGTTTCTGTACCATTTAGTCAGGTATTGTCCCCATTATTCTATGTAAACCATACATGTTCAGTTTCACTTCTACTATTTACTGGTGCTCTTCTCCTTATATAAATCATGCATGTAATAGACTAAATAGGGATTTGGTAGATAAAATGGAGACATGGGAATGTTTTGTTGATCTTTTTCATGTAATATCTTTACATATATCACTCACTGCAAGACGCGTGTGTTTCTGCAGTTTTAAACAGTCTCGCCAGCAGTTTAGACACCTCTTGCCTTGTTAATAACATGTCCTATTTCAACTCATAGACAAGTACATACTCATACAGAATTTCTGTGGCAGAACAATTGAGCAGTTTCTTGTGTAAATTGTATTGTATTTTGAGTTGTTTTGAGTCCTGGCTCCAAATCTGGCTATAAACGTAAGTCAAACGTAAGTACATTCAGCCTCAAATATACATATAGTTTTATAGCTGATATTATCAATCCTCCTTTCTCTCAAGGAGTATATCCTTTCATCTTAGATTGTGGACAGACATCATGACCGAAAGGTAGTGTACATTGCCAGCTTAAAGGTGTTGCCTCATTTTTAAAAACAATATATTAGAGGGGTTGTCTCATAATGGACATTACTCACCAAATAGGTTATAAATGTATGATCACTGGGGCCCAACCACTGATACCCTCACTGTTGACTAGTCGGGCCATTCAGTGTCAAGGTGGCTGATGAAAGCAGCCTTGTACAACACTCTACTGTTTCTGTTGGCACCGTAGACACTTAATCGGGCAGTAGAGTACATGCTTGACCGCCTTTCCATTCAAGCTTCTCTCTACAGTTGTGCAGTGAGGTGGAGTGATGGATGGTAGAGCTATTAGTGATCAGACATATATCACCTGTACTGTGCATAAATACACTGACCAAAAATATAAACACAACACTTTCGGTTTTGCTCCCATTTTGCATGAGCTGAACTCAAAGATCTGAAACATTTTCTACATACACAGAAGACCAATTACTCTCAAATATTGTTCACAAATCTGTCTAAATCTGTGTTAGTGAGCACTTCTTTGCCGAGATAATCCATCCCACCTCACAGGTGTGGCATATCATGGTGCTGATTAGAAAGCATGAATATTGCACAGGTGTGCCTTAGACTGCCCATAATAAAAGGCCACTCTGAAACGTGCACAGTTTTGCCTTACTGGGGGGAGGGCAGAAAACCAGTCAGTGCAACAGGTTGTTGATTGTGGCCTGTGGAATGTTGGCCCACTCCTGTTCATCAGCTGTGTGAAGTTGCAGAATATTGTCAGGAACTGGTACACGCTGTCGTATACGCCAATCCAGAGCATCTCAAACATGCTCAATGGGTGACATATCCGGTGAGTATGCTGACCAAGCAAGAACTGGGATGCTTTCAGCTTCCAGGAATTGTGTACAGATCCTTGCAATATGGGGCCATTATCATGATGCAACATGAGATGATGGTCGTGGATGAATGGCACAACAATGGGCCTCAGGATCTCGTCACTGTATCTCTGGTGCATTCAAAATGCCATCAATAAAATGGGAGCAAAACCGAAAGTGTTGCGTTTATATTTTTGGTCAGTATAATAGATGTCTATTACGGGACAACTCCTTTAATAATTATTACGTTAATTGGGCTTCCCTATTTAGATCCCTCATCAAGTAACCATAACACACAGTGGCTACAAAGTGCTTGTCTAAAGGTGGCTATCCACATGAGTTCAAAGTGGACAGTTTGTTGGTTAAAATTAACAACAAACGATCATTTTAGCGAACTGATGACAGACCATTATTGTATGAAAAGAAGTCTGCCATGTTTAATATTTTTGTCCGATTGTTTGTGAACAAAAGATCCTTCCTTGAAAGAACATTCCCGGAAAGATCTTTTGTCCATTGCCTGGTTTCATTGAACATACATGGCTAGTTTGAACAACTGTAAAGGCCAATATGGACTAAAGGTGTATGACTGTGTTTGTGAAACAAACATTCACCAGATGTTTGTTTGTTCGACTATTGTTTAACCACCAATCAACTTCTATCCAATGTGTATGGTCAGCTTTACTCTGGAGGACCCGGCATTTACCTGCATTAAATGGACATCCATTTGCTATAATTGGAAACTGCATAATGCTTTATTTCCCATGTGGCGATGCTGCATGTGGATTGAATGTGTTCATCCTGGTTCTTTCATGGTAAATTACTGTGATCATAACTCTTCTAACGAAAAAGATTATAATCATTTGATAAAGTAGTCCTTGATATTTTTAATCTACATTTTCAAATTAAAGTTCACAATAGCTTTATTCTGGCAAATCTGTAAAGCTGTTGGGGGAATTTTTCAAGGGCTGTGCGCTAGTTTTCTTGTATACAAAAGCCACACAATTTTGTCAAAAGCACCATTTTGCTGGAATTTTTATTTTTTTTGCATTTTTCAGTTTTACACCACTCTTATCACATTTGAAACATGTAAGTGGACCTTTATGAAACGGGCATGGTCTCCTGGAACCCAACATACAGTATATACTATAATTTACACTAGAAACTGATGTATGATATAAATATACAGGTCCTTCTAAAAAAATTAGCATATTGTGATCAAGTTCATTATTTTCTGTAATGTACTGATAAACATTAGACTTTCATATATTTTAGATTCATTACACACCAACTGAAGTAGTTCAAGCCTTTTATTGTTTTAATATTGATGATTTTGGCATACAGCTCATGAAAACCCAAAATTCCTATCTCAAAAAATTAGCATATCATGAAAAGGTTCTCTAAACGAGCTATTGACCTAATCATCTGAATCAACTAATTAACTCTAAACACCTGCAAAAGATTCCTGAGGCTTTTAAAAATTCCCAGCCTGGTTCATTACTCAAAACCGCAATCATGGGTAAGACTGCCGACCTGACTGCTGTCCAGAAGGCCATCATTGACACCCTCAAGCAAGAGGGTAAGACACAGAAAGAAATTTCTGAAGGAATAGGCTGTTCCCAGAGTGCTGTATCAAGGCACCTCAGTGGGAAGTCTGTGGGAAGGAAAAAGTGTGGCAGAAAACGCTGCACAACGAGAAGAGGTGACCGGACCCTGAGGAAGATTGTGGAGAAGGACCGATTCCAGACCTTGGGGGACCTGCGGAAGCAGTGGACTGAGTCTGGAGTAGAAACATCCAGAGCCACCGTGTACAGGCGTGTGCAGGAAATGGGCTACAGGTGCCGCATTCCCCAGGTCAAGCCACTTTTGAACCAGAAACAGAGGCAGAAGCGCCTGACCTGGGCTACAGAGAAGCAGCACTGGACTGTTGCATGTCATTCGGAAATCAAGGTGCAAGAGTCTGGAGGAAGACTGGGGAGAGGGAAATGCCAAAATGCCTGAAGTCCAGTGTCAAGTACCCACAGTCAGTGATGGTCTGGGGTGCCATGTCAGCTGCTGGTGTTGGTCCACTGTGTTTTATCAAGGGCAGGGTCAATGCAGCTAGCTATCAGGAGATTTTGGAGCACTTCATGCTTCCATCTTCTGAAAAGCTTTATGGAGATGAAGATTTCATTTTTCAGCACGACCTGGCATCTGCTCACAGTGCCAAAACCACTGGTAAATGGTTTACTGACCATGGTATTACTGTGCTCAATTGGCCTGCCAACTCTCCTGACCTGAACCCCATAGAGAATCTGTGGGATATTGGGAAGAGAAAGTTGAGAGACGCAAGACCCAACACTCTGGATGAGCTTAAGGCCGCTATCGAAGCATCCTGGGCCTCCATAACACCTCAGCAGTGCCACAGGCTGATTGCCTCCATGCCACGCCGCCATGCCACGCCGCATTGAAGCAGTCATTTCTACAAAAGGATTCCCGACCAAGTATTGAGTGCATAACTGAACATAATTATTTGAAGGTTGACTTTTTTTGTATTAAAAATACTTTTCTTTTATTGGTCGGATGAAATATGCTAATTTTTTGAGATAGGAATTTTGGGTTTTCATGAGCTGTATGCCAAAATCATCAATATTAAAACAATAAAAGGCTTGAACTACTTCAGTTGGTGTGTAATGAATCTAAAATATATGAAAGTCTAATGTTTATCAGTACATTACAGAAAATAATGAACTTTATCACACTATGCTTATTTTTTGAGAAGGACCTGTATATAATCCCATTTAAGAGAGTCCTTGAAGAGCGTCGGCTTCCACCTTTTTAATTTACTAGGAACAGGAAAGCAGCATTGAATGAGCACATCTAAGAAGTCTTATCTTAAGGGTTGGATCGATTGGTAAAATGAAAAGTTAGGGAAGGTTACTAAGATAACTATAGACAATAGAAGAAATGAATATTGGATTAGAAGTAGCATGGAGTGTCGGGACATTAACACTACAGACAATGTCAATTCATTATCATTGATGGCTAAATAATCTTGAAAATGCTCAGTGGACCTATTAGTTCCTGAGTATGAGCAGCTCATGCAGCATTTCTTCATTAGTTTTAATTACTATAAATTTTACATTTTTAAAAATTTTATTTTATAAGGTGAAGTGATCTTTCAGCAACATTAATTCTTTAATTTTGTCACAAACAGAAGGTCTCACACTAGGTTGTTCTTTTCCCATAGTATTTTCAGGCTTATATCATATTTATGAGTTCTGGTACTGATAGACTGGCAGTTCAATATTGACTTCAGCGCTGTCTAACGTGCTTGGCTGCAAATATAATGGAACATTTGCAATATTACAGAAGTATATCGTAGCAGTGTCACATATATTATTGACTATGTATGTATGTATGTATGTATGTATGTATGTGTATATATATATATATATATATATATATTATATATATATATATATATATATATATATATATATAAAATTATTTTTTTTTTATAAGGCTACCAAGACCTTACATACTGTTGATACTGCTTAAACATTTAAATACCAAGGCAAGTTTAAATAGGACCTTTGATGGGTCTGGACATTATTAAATAACTAGCAGGTTATGTAGGGCACTGTGCACAGATGTAATGTGTAATTTTTTTTTTAAGGAACACTTTAGTAAACTGTAATGCAGCACAGATGGTCCTTTACAAAAGTGGGAATCCCTGGCCCAGATTTATTAATGTGTCTGTGCCTAAAATCTGTCTAAAAAGTGGCGCAAATTGGAATAACAAGGGTTTTGACATGTTATCCCAACTTGCTAAAAGGGTGTTGGTTTATTGGAAATGGGTGGGGCTTCACCAAAAAGGGGTGTGGCCTAATATGTGCAAAACTTTGCCTCAATTCTGTTATAAAATTCTGTCTGAAAGTAAGCCGACCATTAATTGGTATAGAGCTAAAGTGCCTGTTAATGCATTACATTTATTATCAGCCTCAGCCACTGTGATAAATCTGGTCCAGATCTAGATAGGCTGTCTAAGTCTACACCATCGACAGGGTTAGTAAATCTGGGCCCCTGTGTCTTGCACTGCCCATCCAGCTCTGCACTAGGTATTACACAGTATATCTGTTTTGCCTGTAATGTTTCTTTAAGGCCGAGATCACTGTTGTAATCTATCAATGAAGTATAGATTAAAGTGGAAAGCATATACATGGAGGCAGAAGAATAACTAGAAATCCTTGGGCATCAATGTAAAATTTGTAACAAGGATGTGTACAACACCTTTGGGGTCATTTTTTTTTATTATTATTATTGCATTGTACTAATTTTAATCTAAAAATAATTTTTTCAATTAGTCTTTATTAAAAAATTATGAGCCGGTTTCCCTGCACAGCTTTTAGTTTATCTAGTAGCAGGCAGGTTTATCTCAGACAGGGAGCTTATGGGCTCCTTATCTGTGATTTCTGACCTTATAAACAGTCGAGAAAATCCACCTTATGTTACTGATTAGAATGTGGCTTAAATAAAACCTGTATTATACAGGCCCATTGAGCAAGCGATTGTCGGGAGGGAAGCGTTCTCTCCTGGCAATATCTTGATAGCTAGCAGAGAAGACCGCTGCTATTACATGTAGCAGTCTCCTCCGCAGCATGTCTGTGTAGTGGTTTGCCGGCGGCAGATCATTATTAGACAACACGATCTGCTGTCGGCAAGTGCTGATTTTTAAGCATGCTTAAAAATCTGAAATGTTCGATGAACAAGCAATCAGCGGCCGTAAAACACTGCAAGATGATCGCTAACAAGTGTTGATAGGAGCACTTGTTAGTGATTATGGGCCGAAAAATTGGCCAGTGTAATACATCCTTAAGTGTTTATGACCTTTTAGTAATTTTGAGATAAGGGTTATTAGATGATGGTCACAAAGTGAAAGTACTATTCGCATAGCTAGACAAACAATTAACCTTTTGTGACAGAACGGCTCAATATTTTTAATAAAGACCAATTGAAAAAATAGTTTTTAGTAAAATGCAATCATAAAAAAATTGCCACCGAAGGTGTATACAGCCTTTGAAATTAACCATTTATAAAAGTGGTATCTTCTGACCCTTGGGCCATCTCATGCAAGAGTACCCTTGAGTATCCATTTTTATGCATGCTTATACATGGATTAAAACGTGGTGTGAGCATAGCCCACTAAATGGAAGCTTCAGCACATGCAGTTTACAGTAGATATGTTCTGCTCCTGCGTGTCAGCTGCACTGGCAGTGTGCGCCTCCTATTCTATGCTTCCCTTCATGTTAACTGCATACAGAAAGAATAAACCTAAATACAAAACTTAATATATCCGGCAAAACATTTTATTGTGGCACCACCTAGTTTTTGTGCATTAGAAGGGATCTTTGTGAGGATGATTATAATGTCACTTTCTGACCTTTGCAGCTTGAATAATTGTAAATCATTGCTTCATAATGTGTCAGAGAATGTCTGTACTAGGCAATTAAATGGCAGAATATAATAGACCAAATTATTGCCTGTCATGTTTTCAACAACACAGTTAGTATTTGAGTTACACTTAATCATTACGTGCATTAGCAACTTCATTGGAATCCAGCTTCAGGCTGAGCATGAAATACATTACATTATTTAAACCTCTAATGGTAGAAGTCATTTATTTGTGTTGAAGTGTGCAACATGCAGAGTTTCATAAAGCAAGAAACACTTGAGAGCTTAATTTATCCAAATCAAAGTCGAAATGCAGATAAACACAAGTGGCAAAAATTAGTAATTTTTATAGGCTGGAAATATTTAAAAATACATGGTTGCGGGTAATTGTAGACAGCGGGAATAAATGAAAATTTCGGCTGGCTGGATGGACTCAAGCTGTTGTGTGCTTAAATCATCAGTTGCAGTGTACTGAGTATTTAACAATTCATAACACACAGGCTGGCTACAAATTGGACTCGATGGCACAGCTATTTTATTTGATGCTGTTGAGCAGAATATTTTGAAAACCTATAAACTTTCATATTCGGCTTATCTAAGGAAATGTTTTTTTACAACACATTTCAGATGATTTGCAACATATGTAAGTTAGTTTCTTTTAATTAATCTTGGCTGTTATATTTCCCTTTTTATGTCCTACTGCCGACAACATGTACGTTGTAGATCTGTTTCGAGCATCTTGTTAAGCCCTCAAGCAGCCTCCATCAGTGAAGGTTTGATGGACAGTAGTAAAACTCCTCTTTCAAAGTAGGCTTCGCTTTGGGTGTTGTCACACATGCTGCTTTCACCCTCCACGAAGATCCATAGAAAAGCAATATTTTATTGCTTGGAATTCTCTCCAATTTTAGGGTCGTTACTTACTTTAATTTGGCATTAGCATTTTTTTTGTAGGTTTTTAAAGTAACCACAGAACTTGTTTTGGCCGTTTGCATTTTTTTTTTGCCATTTTTTGCACACAGTGTGCCACATTTACTAGTCATAAACATGGTATGAGGTTAGAGAAGTTATCTAGACCTGCATCAGACTTATCACAGTGATTATTGCTGGATGATAAATGTGGTACAGGGATAGACATTGTTCTCTGACTCTATGCCATCTATTGCTTGACTTACTTTGAGACAGATTTTTATGCCTGCCCCCTTTTCTGCAAAACTCCACCCTTTCCACTAAGCCCCAATTGTTCAGCATGCTGGAAAAAAGTGTAGAAACCCTAGATGTGCCAAATAGCACCAGTTTTTTTTAATCACTTTTTAGTCGCAGACACATTAGCAAAATATGGGCCAATGTCTCTTTAACCACTACAGTTTTTTTATGGCCCTTTACCCCCATAGAAAAGTTGTTGGCAAAATACCAAGAACTACAGCATGCAGCATTTTTGGAAAAAAAGAAAGAAAAAAAGCTCCACCTAATTAACAAGACCACCAGGAGTACAGAAGGAAGGAAAAAACACTTGTGTATCCTGCATTTCATATATTCCATGGACCTTCAGCTAACAGTGGAGCTGGCATTTTTACATCAAAGAAACACTGCAAAAGTGCAGAAAAGCACCACTAAAAGACTACAAGAGGAAAAAGACTTCTTTGAAGTGTTTATTGCTTTTGTTATGGTCTGGATTGCAGTAACACTACATGGAGTGTCTAAGAAGCATTTTATCACTTACCTGTGAAGAAAAGGTTGCAAATGAGCTTGTAACAAGCTTCTGCCTCTAATGCCACCAGCTTTCCTATAAGTCAATGTTCAACCCTTGAGACATGACTCAGAATTTAAATAAGCCAGCACCTCATCTGTAGACAGCTTTTTCGGGGTGATTGCTCCTCATCAGTGCAGAGTGAGAGTGCTAGCTTAACTGGGTGTGAGGCCTAAGTGCTATCTCTCCTTGGGGAGAGAGCGCCTTAGGCTACATTCACACGTCAGTATTTTTCTATATCCCGAATTTCGGTCCATTTTTTGTTCCTGAAAATGTTTCCTTATGTCATCCGTTTTTTGCGGATCCGCAAAAAACTGAAACATGTATAAATTTCACAAAGCAAATAAAGTTGTTTGGATTTCTTTGAAAAAAAAATTGAAAAAAAAAAAGTGAATAAGTGATTTCTGTGGGCAGGATTTAATTTCCAGGAACGGATTCTGCATAAAACGGATGACATACGTAATGACATACGAATGTCTTCCGTTTTTTGCGGAACCATTGACTTTGTATTGTACCAGGATCCGATTTTTGCGGAAAAGAATAGGACAAGTTTTATATTTAATCGGACATGCGGAACGGAACAACGGAAACGGACAGCACACATTGTGTTGTCCGATTTTTTTTCCAGGACCCATTGAAAATGAATGGGTTCAGAACTGGTCCTGATCTGTTCCGCAAAAAACGGAACAGATCAGGAAAGAAAAAACGGACGTGTGAATGGACCCTTAATCGGCGTGAGGAGACTTATAGGCCATACTGTGGAATGCTTAATTTCAACCTAACTCTCCAGTGTTCACTACATTAAAGAAATAAATGAATGATGTATTTAAGTTTTAATAGGTAATGCATTGCCAAAAACGCCTTTTTTAGTTTTTGATTTTGTTTTGTGGTTAGAGAAATGCAATAGAAGTAAAAAAAATAAAAATACTCATCATTTCTTTGGTCTGTGTTCGATTTTGGGCATGTGTTAGGACTTTATCCTATACGGCTCTGTATACTGCTGTACAGACCCTATTATGTGGAGTACATATAGCGTGCAGTGAGATGTGCCACCTCTTTTTCTGTCGGATTCATAGAGATAGTGGACCCCTGTAATAATATATTAAGGCTGCTTGCAAAAGAGAGGCGTAATATCACTGTGTGTATGGAGCCTCGAGAGAAGTGTTTTATGTAGTTTTTTAATTAAGGATATACGGTTAAATATGAATCTAATAGACTCTATTTGTCCTTAGCTATGAGGTAATGGTTGATCAAAACATTGATTCCAATTCCCCCCCCCCCGATTTTAGATCATTTGTTGATCCCTTTTATTTTTTGCCTATGACCGTCTCTGTCAACCGGTGATCTGCCATGTTGGATTCTTTCTCGTGTAGCTGGCCATACTTTGAAGTTTGTTAATATGGTACATCATTGAAGAGCGCCCACGTGGGATGTTTATATTTTTTAAATTATTTTTTCTTTTTTGCTTGGTCGTATATTTTCGTAATGTATGGTCGAACATACATTAGTTTCTGTGTCAAGGCTGTGGCTAGCGTAACAGTGACCCGACCATACTATTTGAAAAAACAGGTTTAAATCAATTCTAACATGGAGAAAGGGGGATAGTCTTCCAGTAGCTGCACCGAGCGTGAGTAAATCTGTTACTGAGCTTCCATTAGCTCTACATGACTTACAGCCTATAGGCAATGCACAGCAGTTGTCATAGATTTGTCAGTGGGGTTTTTTGTAGGTACCCTCAAGTGTTGATATTTCTGAGTGTTTAGATTCCCGTTCTTCAGATAACCAGTAAAACATTTGGCTATTTGTGAAGAAAATCTGACCTCATTTGACTGGATAATTCTCTTGTGATTAGTTTAGCTGTAGATACTTTGATTCTCTGGAGGTTAAAAGTATAAATCCTTTTCTAGTTGATCGTTCATACTGGGAACAAATGTATCTTTCGCTCCTTGAATTGCAGTACATCTCTCACTACTAGTTTTATAACGTTTGAGGCAAAGAGAAATGTTTTACGGTCAAACTGAAAGCATCTGATCTGGGAAATGCTGAAAATGTGAAATATTCATGGTCAAGTGGCCTGTTTATTAGCTAGTGCAGTCTTAAAGGTCCTTCTGTTCATGAGAAGTTCTGGAGCAGACTCTTCATCTTCCTGTGAAAAGCAATCGTAAGAAGCCCAGCAGGTGGATTGACATTACTTTTTCACTTGCCCCCATTGCCCTCTCTGCATCAGCAAACTTGAAAGTGCACCTTACCTCCAAGAATTGTAAGAGTCTTGAAAATGAACTAGATCCCACCGGTGAAATTTGTAGTTCAGAGCATCTCATTATACTGTACTTTACCTGATCAGATGGCACTTAAAATTCTCAGCTTATCTACTTAAGTACCACTTACTTATGGATCTAATTCTCCATTCTGCTCTTACTGTTTTAATTTGTTCATGGTCATAGATTTGTAAGAAATCCCTTTTAACACGTACGTAAACATATGTATTTTTCATGCTCTCTTACAGGTACCTTTTGTTACTGTTCACCAAAGCTGTGTTTTTTCCCCATATCTAAATACTTTTCATGTGTTTGTTGTAATATCGAGTTATGTCCCCTCCACCCCATACGACATTACTTAATTATGACCATTTTTCATCTAGCTTGTGCCAGCCACATTGAAGTAAAATCCTCATATACTACAACTGCACCTATGAGGATAGTGCTTTTGGATTGTCTGTTGGAAGCAGGGTGAATTAGGCTGTGCTCTAAAAACTCCACTCGGGCCTTAAACTGGTTTATCACTTAACTCTCGATATTACATTTTTAACTTGTAGGGTTTATAGCTTCAAGTCTCTTTATTGTTGTATATACATAAATCCAGCCATTATACCACACAGTGAGGAGACTGCTATCTTATTTCTGCAGGTTGTTTGTTTTTGTTGCTTTTTTTTTTCTTTTAGGGGGGCATTGCCATTATGCTTTGTTATTTAGGCATTCATTAAGAAGACCGCCATAAAGTGCAACTTAAGACATTCAGCAGAATTTTAGATTATTTTTGTTTTAAATAGGTTTAACTTTCAGTATATTGTATACTGTTTGGAGATAACATAATTGCCTTTTTCCCCTTTTTTGTTTAGAGGGAAGAATTAAAGGACATACCTTAAAGTCCCCATAAGGCCTCTTTCACACGGGCGTCGCGTGTGAGGGCCGGATAGGATGCGGGTGCGTCACGGGAAAATGTGCAATTTTTCCGCGTGAGTGCAAAGCGTTTTAATGCGCTTTGCACGCACGTGAGAAAAATTGGCATGTTTGGTACCCAGACCCGAACCCAGACTCCTTCACAGAAGTTCAGGTTTGGGATCGGTGTTGTGTAAATTTTATTATTTTCCCTTCTAACATGGTTAGAAGGGAAAATAATAGCATTCTTAATACATAATTCTAAGTAAATTAGGGATGGAAGGGTTAAAAAATAAAATAATTTAACTCACCTCATCCGCTTCTCTTCTTTCTTCTTCTTTGATGACCTGGGAGGAAAAGGACCTTTGGTGACATCACTGCGCTCATCACATCGCCCATCACCCTACATCTCTAAGTTACTTAGCATTCTGTATTAAGAATGCAAATATTTTCCCTTATAACCATGTTATAAGGGAAAATAATAAAAATTGGTTCCCCATCCCGATCATCTCCTAGCAACCGTGTGTGAAAATCGCACCGCATCCGCACTTGCTTGCGGATGCTTGCGATTTTCACGTAGCCCCATTCACGCATAATATAAAGCTTGCTGAGATTTTCACGCAACGCGCAAGTGATGCGTGAAACTCACCGCTCATGTGCACAGCCCCATAGAAATGAATGGGTCAGGATTCAGTGTGGGTGAATGCGTTCACCTCATGCATTGCACCTGCGCAGAAAACTCGCCCGTGTGAAAGAGGTCTTACATGGGATAATATTACAGAAGATTGTCAGGAATTAACGCTACTGATCACTGGTGGAGGAGACCTCCATATTTACATGCAGCGATCTCCTCCAGAGATGGGGAGGAGCGATAACTAATGCCATCGCTCTTGCCCATAATGATTTGTTGTTTTCTGGCAGCAGATCGTGTGTACAAAGCACAATCTGCTGTTGGGGAAATAAGGAATTTTGCTTTTGCACAAACTATCCAATTACCCGATGAACGAGCGAAACAATCGGTTTCCACTGCCCGATCATCGCATTATGAATGCTTGTTAGCCATAATCTGTGCGATTCTCAGCCTGTGTAAAGGGCCCTTTAGTGTTTGGGGAGAAAATAAAAGAGCCACAGGTGTTACAAAGTAAAAATTAAATGCAGTACTCTCCAATCCCCTGCCGCTCCAGCACAGATGTTGTCCCTGACCGATCAATGGTTTCAGTAGTCACGTGTGATGATATTTATTGGTATTGCTCAGCCATGGATTCCATTACTATAGAAGTTGTGACATGATCGATTGTTTAACCATTTTCAGCCCCAGAGGTTTTTTCTTTGCGTTTTCGTTTTGCGCTCCCTGCCTTCCCAGAGCTATAACCTTTTTATTTGTCTGTTCACATAGCCATATTAGGGATTGATTTCTGCTGGACAAGTTGTACTTTCCAACGCCACCATTTAATATTGCATATGATGTAGTGGGAAGCAGGAAAAAAATTGCAAAAAAAAACCCAATTCCACCACAGTTTTGTGGGTTTTTTATTTGCGAAGTTCGATGTAGGATAAAACTGACCAGTTACTTTTATTCTACAGGTCAGTACGAATCTGGCGATACCTTTTATATGTATAGTTTTTCTTGCGTTTTGAAAGTGATAAAAAAAATTAAAAAGTGGGGGAAAAAATCTGTTATTTTTTTGTCGCCATATTTTGACCCCTATAACTTTTTTGTAATGATGTATACGGAGCTGTATGGGGGCTCATTTTTTGCGGGCCGATCTGAAGTTTTCATTGATATCATTCTGGGGTGTGTATGACTTTTTTTGATCACTTTTTATTTAATTTTTTTTTGTAGAAAATGAAGTGACCAAAAACGGCTAATCGGCCATTTGGACGCTTTTTTCAGTTTTGCTGTTTGCCGTATGGGGTATATATTTTTATACTATGGGCGTTTTCGCACATCGTGACACCCATGATGTGTATTTTTTTATTATTATTATTATTATTTTTTTTATAACATGCAATCGTTAGATTGCTATCATCATAGACTCCATTGCACTTGCATTGGAATCTACTTTCCTATGGAGCCATATTACAGGCAAGGGCTCCATAGGAAATACTATGCAGCAGTCTCCTGTAATTCATAAAGACAGGGGATGCTTCACACTTGCTCCGGCTCCTCTGATCGCCGCACGGGGGAGCCGGAGCATAACCGGAAGTGCCCGCTTTAGGTTTTCAGTGTACTCAAAATGTCTGCGATTGACATTACTGCCGTGGATGTCTGCTATAAGAAGAAGGCTTCCACCCGCGGCTATGGCGCCCGCAGCGCTCAGTAGCGGGCACCATCTTTTAAAGACCCGGACAACGCTGTAGAGCTGGTCGTTAAGGGGTTAATGGAGCCTGGTGGATCTTATTGATTTATTGCTCCATAATATATAAATTTTTTGTAATTTAATAAAGGTAAACAGATTGTGCTATTGTAAAAGAGTAAAGGAAACATGACTGTATTGTGAACATAGCCTTATTTCAGTGTTTCTACACCTTTGTGGTTAAAGGGGTTTTCCAGGTATCTTCAGGTCATTAATATCTGATCAGTGAGGGCCCGATATCCCGCATTCCTTTGATCAGCTGTTCCCTGCAGCCTCCGGTGCCAGAACTAGCTCTTGAATCGAATAGGAAGCTCGGCTCCGTTCAACGTGTAGTGGCTGTGCCAGGGAAAAGCTGATTGGTGGGAATGCAGGGTGTCGGACTCCCACCGATCAGAAAAATAATGACCTATTCTGTGGATTGGTTATCCGTATTAGGAGCCTGGAAAACCTATTTAATGCCTCAGACCTCCACGATCTGAATTTCTACTGTAATCCATCCCATTGAGTATAAGTGCAGTTTTTAAAGTATCTCTCCTGGCTCCGTCTTACTGTGGCTCATTCTTCCTGTGCTGGGCTGGACAACAGCTCTCCTTGCATTGACTTCCTGGGGAGCTTATGATAGACTTGTGTTTGTACATAGCAGCCAGTATTAAGAGGTGGAACTTCAGGGAGAGGGTGAGCAGCTTGAACCATTTGTGAGACAGGAGGTGGATTTCAGACTACCCTTAGACTCCTTGTAGGCACTAGCTAAGCTGTAGTCATAGTCTACTGTTCTGCACAATGGAGCTCCTCTGCAAATCCTGGAGCTCCTCTGCAAAGTACTAAGTAAAATAAACAGCTGTTAAGCATCACAGGTATTGACATAACATTTTTGAATGACTGGAATAAATGTATCAAGATTATAAGGGATGCTTTCAAGCAGAAAATACAAGGTACATTTATGACCTTCATGTTGGACTGATATTAAAGGGGTGGGAGCAAATAAGTTAAAGGCATTGTCCATGATTTTAATATTGATTGGCAGGGGTCTGAGAACACACATCCTCTCTCATCAGTTGCTTCCAAGTAGCTACGGGGCTGGAAGTTGATGCTAGAACTACACTGCTCATTCCATTGTGTAGTGGACAGAGCAGCACAGCAGTAAGTAGCTGTGTCTACTTCAGGTAGGATGGAGCTGTGTATTTCTGGCAACCAGGCTTCCAGTGCTTGAACTGCTGCAGAACAGCTGATCAGCGGGGTGTTGGACCCATGCTGATCAGATATTGATGGCCTGTCCTGAGCATGGATTGTCAATAGCAAAGTCTTAGAGTAATTCTTTAATGACCAACTGTATAAGTTATGCCTTGCTTGATTAGTTATTGCAACAAATTAGATGTATCCATTGACACCTTTTAGATAAAATGGGTTCATACAAATTCAGGAAAGGTTTTATGTAAGCTCAGTTTTTATAGAAAACATATTTTTGGCTTATTCTTTTTTGTTTTTGGCACTTTTATGCCGTTGAACATTAAATTCAAAATATTGACCTTCTGTAGCAGTCAGCACAGAGAGCTAAAAGTCCTATATAGACAGCTGTGAGGGGAGGTTTTTATCTGAAGGGTAATTCTCACTATAATAATAGGTGTAGAATTGAGAAAATAGTTTAACAGCTGTATTGTTCTGTTGATAGACCTAGATAAAGATGCCCACAAAAAGAGCAATGCACTTATCACTGAGTGACTGAGGCTGTTTGCTATCCAAACAGAAACGGAGAAAGTTAGTGATGTTTCATTAGAAAATGACCCCCTGTTTAAATCACTTTTTTAAGTTTAACATATTCTAAAATCATTTTTGATGATGTTATTTTTAACTTTCCATGTCACTTTTTATATTTAAACTAAAACCCCAAATCTCACTGTTTTTTGCACCTTCCACTATGTCTAATAATTGGCGCCACTTCTTGGTTTGTACAGCTCACATTACTGCGGTTATATATTATTCTAATCCTGCCTGTAATAATATCAGCTCTATGTATATATCAGACAGGATCCAGCATTCACAATAGGTGATTGTCAGAGCTTATCTATTCTTCCCTTGTACAATGACCTCTGCACAGGTCGCAGAGCATCCATAGAAGTCACTGAGGTCCCCTCCTGTCCATTGTGTCTATGGCCCATGGGGCTGCTGTAAAGCATATTTTTCAATGCTGTGTAAATGCTGTTAAGAGCAGCCCAGGCAGCCTCCATAATAATGTTCAGGAAATGAAATAAAAATTCTACATTCAGAAAATAAAAACAGATTAGTAAAAAAGGAGATGTGTTACTATCTGGTTTTAACTGGCAGATGAAAGTTTTGGTGACACTTTTCCTTTAAGAGCCAGAATGGGAAGCAGAATACATAGAGTGACTTAAAAATTATATCCAGAAAACCATCCGCAAATTATTTAGAAAATCACCCATCCATTTTATTGTAAAAGAACAAAAAATATAGAATACTCATATATAGGTTGTTACTACGGGATAAAAATATTTGATGAAAGTGTCCCTTTGTATTGTAAAATCTTCATGTGTATAGGTCATAGTCGCAACCTTTCTCTCTTTATCCTTGGTGCCTTTTTTTTCCCCTTTTCATTCTCCATATGTCCACACTCTGGATTGGTGTCCACATATGGCCTGGATGTTAAGATATTTCTGCCATCTAGAGATGAAATATCAAACTATGTGACATCACATTTCAACATCCACACACCATATCCACAGGAGTAAAACGGGGACCTTTTTTTGCAATTTCCTTAGTGCTAGGCTGAGAAACTCATCCATTATGAATGATGTACTGCACTTGATTTACCTTAGCTACATCTTTTTAGATGCTGTCGTACATTTGGATAAATTATCACTTGGCAGTTTGTAAAAGGTAATCGGTGGTAGGGGGCTCATCACAAAGAGACTCCTACAAACAAGGATGATGATGCCATATTTCCCAATTTCTATTCATTTCAGCTTTTATTTTGTTACCCCATGTATTATGTGTGAACATGTGTTATAGGAGTACACATTCCCTCCGTACTGCTTAGACAACTGACGTGACCATCCCTCAGCTGTCTCCCACTCAAGTGTACAAATGGCTTTTTTGTTTCCCTATTCAGAAAGCATCACACCTTTCAAATCAAGCCAAAATGGACTGTCATCTGTTTTGATCACGAGTGTTTGCTCCTACTTTACCAGTGAAAAATCTTATAATGCAGACGTGTGGCTCATATAAAGTAAGCAGGCTTGTCAACAACAGCTCTCAATTTATCTTGCAGCAAGAACAAGTAATCCTCCAAAAATATGTTTGGCTGTCATCTCATATCCTGATTGCCTAATGCCAGTCTGCAGTATAATTGTATTCCTCCCCCTTCCCGCCCCACCCCGGTTGTTCCCTTTCAGCTACAATCTAATGGACAATATGATCTACATGCATGATACAGCTGATTAACTGCTAGTGCTTACATAGACTAAAGACATGTTAGTCTATTAAATCAAATGACTAACCCGTTCAGCAGAAACTTCTCACTATTTGTGATCTTATGGACTAGGGATAATAATACCTCTGCATTTTTAAAGTATTTTTCAGAAATGTTGAATTTATTCCCACTGTCTATTCCCACCAAAACTTTGATACTTTTTCATCTGTTATATTGTTTGATCTAGTATTATCAGACTCAAATGTTAAAATTTTCTATTATTATCTTCTGATATGGCTTATACAAATGCTTTTTGAGAATTGGTTAGCTGAAAATGTAGTCCCAGGCTAGAACCCCTTTTAACTAAAGCATTAATGGCTAAAACCTTTACTTATGGGATCTACTTTCATGTTAGATGATTTATAAGGTGTCCCTGGTCAGGTGCATGTGACGCACAGAAGACAACATTGCATAATATTTTTCTCAGACTACATTAGGCCTCATGCACAAAACCATGTCCATATTGTGATCTGTAAACTACAGATCTACAAAATACGGACACCTTCCATGTGCTTCCCGTATTTTTCCCACTCCCAATACAAGAAATGACTATTCTTGTCAACAATGTGGACAAGAGTAGGACATGTTCTATAATTTTTAGAATAGGCATGCAGATGACATCCATGTGCTGTCAGTTTTTCTTGCGGATCAATAGAAATTAATGGGTCCGTGTGCAATCTCAAAAAAATGCGGATACAAAATACGGTCGTGTCCATAAGGCCTTAATAACAAAAACCACAGATGATTACTTCTCCTCTGCTCTGTGTTAGAGCACATATTAGTTTTCAGGGATTGTGTGAGACACCAGCACCAGCTAAATGCTTAGGAATTTTCAAAACCAAGACATATGATAGCAGTTTTCCTTCCTAGAATTTGTCTGGGACATTCAGAAATATCGTAGAAAGCAGCAACATCATCACTCATCACTGCAGGACAGCAACAGAGACTGGTCGGAGCCCCAGCGTGGTAGTGCTGGAGTGGCTCAGAGTTTTCGAGGTAGTACTTATTTTGTTATTTTTTTTTAGCACATCCATGTTTCAAGCAAGATTTTCAAATGTAGAGGACAACCTTTAAGCCAGCAAGAAAACTGCCCAGTTGTCTAACATTGAGATCTTCTTTGAGGTATATTAGTAGGTTGTGATCTCCTATTTGGCCACCACTGAATTGTAGACAACAGCACTGGATGATTACACTTTTGACCCTTGAAATAGGTGGATGGACTGGTTAACATCTTAAGGTTTACTATACAAATAATAGAGAAGTCGGCCAAAGCTGCCAATTTCAGCTAGACTAGGTGACTGATGTTTATGGGGTCCTACTGACAGAAGATACCAGGGGAAGAAGGATCAGGCATGATGAATCTTATGCTTATAGACGACCTGTCACATCTCTACACATGTCTGTTTTAGTAAATAATTGTATTCCACGTAAAATGACAATTCTGGAACTTTTCTTCTTATGACTTCATATTTTGCCACTCTTCTTCTATTCTTGCTATAAATTTATGGATAAAGGTACAGATGGGAATTACCAGTTGGGGGGGGGGGGGGGGTGTCCCTGCACAGTCTGGCTTTCTCCAATTAGTGCTGCCAGTGGCAGACTGTGCAGGGACACACCTCTAACTGGTAACCCCCTAGCATGACTAAGAGAACAATGGCACAACATAGAGACATAGGGTCATAAGAAACGAATTGTATTACATAGGGGAATGATGCAAGTAGTTACTAAAACAGACTTGTCAGGAGAGGTGACTGGTCCTCATTAATGCTTTGTTCCCCCAGGAAATAAGCTATGACCAGAGGTGTTGGGCAACGGCATGCTCTTCTCTGTCTATTGAAAGCTCATGCAGTCCCGCATTTGGCCTACAGCTATTTAGGGTGTATAGGCACCATCAGCTAACCGCTTTTTATCTGTTGTATTATGATTGTTTGGTCCCACCCATTGAAGATATCTGCAGATCCCATAACTAATAAGTCCCATCCTTTCTTCAATCTTCTGCTTATTGGGGATTGCCAGAATCTGAAATGTGATTTGAGGGATAGGTTACAACTCTTGGGTCATCTTGATAAAGTGGCTTCTATAAAATAAAGCCAGCAATATCTTTTCTTATCGTAATGTTCTCGTTTTGCTGCCTGCACATGCTTTCCTTATAAAACACACGCGGCATACAGTACTCGTCAGACATTTATAAAGCACTTGCTTTTCTCCATATACAATGCCGTCATTTTTGGTGTCCCATAACGTTCCTTTTGGGAATAATGGGCTGTGTTTTGGGTCTTATCATCATAGCTACAGTGTTATTACATTTTTGTGCACCCAGTGATACCGTTCATACTTTATCGTTAAGCAAAGTGTCTGATGTATGTAGCCAAGTACATGGCGGCATATGAAGGGAAAGCATATGGATGGATGTTTATATTTGTACATGGGATGTACCTGCATTATATGGCGAAAACAACATGAAACCTCACACTGCAAGGATAACAGTAATGTCATTATGGAATAATACATTAAACAAGCCAGTTATGTCTTTCGGAATTGTTTTAGCCCAGTCGTGTAAGAAAGTGGTAATTTTATGCAAGTTCAGATTAAATCCCTGTTACTGTCATCCTTAAAGCTTCCATTAAAAAAAAAAAAGTCTTGGAAAATGACAGTTTTAAAAATAGACAAAATTATATGTTAGTTATGAAGAGCGATGGAATTTATTGAGCCGAAATGTTTTGAAGGAGACTTAAGAATCTTGCACTTTGGGAAGAAGTTAATGACTGATTAACAACAGCAATTAAAAGATGAGGAAAAGGTATATAATTAAAATTGCAGTACTTGCTTTGTCAAGAACGTGTGTCATCTATTGTGTACATGTTAAAAGCTGAAGAAAAAGAAACCAGCATTTAATTTCAGCCCCGTTTTGAAGAAGAGGCTGATAATTTGCCTGTAGATGCTTGCGTGAAGGTTGTAACTCATGTTTAAGCGAGACTGTGTCATTAGAAGTTCACAGCCATGTATTTTCTGTTGACAGTCATCGACAGAGAATATTTGGCAGTCAGAAGTAATTTAACTTAATTAATGGGATGCATATTTGATGGAGGAATAAAATATTCAGGCTCAGCAAAGTGGAAAAAAGGAAAGATTTAGTGGGAGTAAAAGGTTGAAGAATGTAATTTGTGCATTCATTCCGCTGCTTAGAATTATGAATTGTCTTGCCGGGATAGAAAGCTGCGTTGATCCTCCGATGGAAATGTGCTGTCCCTCAACAAAGAGAGCAATCAAGATGACAGTCCATGATTTAATTGATGCCGGAGTGAAACGGCTTTAACAAATAGGGGCATCACATTATTTTGAAAACTCTAGTGGAGTGGTTAGTAACCAGATGGTTAAATATTTATTATGATATAACTGTTACCGTACTGCCTTACCCTTGTAGGCCAGACAGGTCTTTCACAAGTCTCTCCAATTTGGCTGTAATCCGTAGTACAAAGGTGAATCCTTCACTTTGAGAAAACGGAGACCATTATTAGAAGATGCCTTAGTATTGGGGAAAAATAGGTTTTTCATTTTTTTTAGCTTCTCCGAGATATTGGAATCGCTTATGTAAAACAATTCCTGGACGAACTTCTTTGTAGGTCAACATTTATTGTTAATAATAGCAGAGGGATAAGTAACGTGGCATAGAAATGACCTGCTAATGCTGTTTGTGTTTATTTGAACAAATATTTAAAGTGGTTGTGCATTCAGTAATATTGATGATCTATCCTCAGGATAGGTCATCAATATCTGATCAGTTGAGGCTAGATTCCCGGCACCGCCAGGATCAGCTGTTTAAAGAGGAGGTAGCACTCATACGAGCACTACTTCCTCTTCAACATTACACTACGCGTCGTCTCACTTGCAGTGGCGGCCCAGTGTAATTACAAGTGCTTGTTCCATTCAAGCGAATGCTTGCAATTACACTGCACCACTGAGACGTTGCACAGTGTAATCTGCAGGAGGAAGTTGCGCTCGCACAATTGTTGCCTCCTTCTCAAACAGCTGATCAGAGGGGGTGCCAGGATTTGAACCGCCACCGATCAGATATTGATGACCTATCCTGAGGATTACTGGCTGCACAACCCATTTAAGATGTATAAGTCAGGTTTATGAAAATGTCTGTCAGTTTGCTTAGAAGGGCCTGTTAAGCTGGCCAAACATTGGCCGAAAAGTGGTAATTTAGACCATTTACTGTCCCCCTGTACCTTTATCTTCATGAATCGAACTAGAGTCACAGATGGCAGTGGAAGACAAATATCAGTGGAAAAGTTGATCTGCCATATTGGATTTTCCTTGGTCCTTGTTGGATGCTGTAATTGGAAATCTGAAGACAGATCTTCATCCTATCACTGGAAGGCCAGACGGCAGATGCTGACTGGTGATTTATTGCAACTTTTAGCTTTTTCGTCCAGAAATACAATCTTCACAAACAAACTATGAGCAATTGGTACAGAATATGGCCATTTAAAACCCCTAATGTAGGGGATTTATATAGATTCAATTCATTTTTGAGTTGAGATTCTAATTTCTTTTTTTTTTCTTTTTACTGATGGATGTTATTCTATTATTTATGCTATAGATACAGCTTGTACTTGGAGCTGTGATGCGGCAATGGGAATAAAATGTTTGGCTTTCTAGTGTTGATATTTGTCTGAATTGTATAATTTATGGTTTCTTCAGAATGCAGATGTTTTATTATCAGGGTCTACTAGAGTATTGTTGGGCCCCATTGATCCAGCAGAACACAGGGCCATTTAGAGATTACTTGGGTTCCAGTTACTTGTTACTAGTGTATTTTTCTTATTGCTGGATTTACAAATAACCTATATGACCTGATGATTTCCTGAGTATGTGGTAACAACAACCAAGTATACAGTGCATGTCTAAGTGCTCCTTTACACAGCCTGATATTTGGGCAGATTAACAATTCCGAGTGTTCGTATGAACACTAGTTAGTGGTAAAAAAAAGTATTTTATGAAAATATTTTTTTTTAAGTTGCATGTAACAAAAGTGCCCCTTTCCCCTCATTAAGCTGTTTACTGTTAAAAAAAAAAAAAAAAAGTCAAAAACATAAGAACTAGACATATTTGGTATTGCCGCATCCGTAACGACCGGCTATATAATATCACATGTTAGTTGAACTCCTTAAAAAAAAAAAAAAAAACAACAACCAGAACAGCCATTTTCTGGTCACCTTGTCTCATGAAAAGCATAATATCGAGCATTCTAAAATGCTACCAATGAAAACATAACCTCATCCCGCAAAAAACACGCCCTCACACCAGACCATTGCCAGAAAACGGCAACACAAAAACATCATGTTTTGAAAAGTACCCTGTGTAAAATTGGTAAAACATAACTATACAAAATTGGTATTTCTGTAATCGTATTGACCAGCAGAATAAAGTTAAAAAGACTGTTCTAAAACAACATGGCGTCTGTAAACCAATCCATCAAAATCTTCACTGCAAAAGCCCAAAAGTAGTCTTTCCCTTCTGAAATCTTCAGCGTACCCAAACAGCAGTTTATATCCATGTTACATTTTTTAAATTAATTTAAAGGGCATAATGTCTCTCAGATGAGACCAGCAGGTCACTGAAATGCCCTATCTGTGGGAAACCTGCAATTTTTACTTTGCAAATTCAGCAGTGCACTAATTTCTACAAAACTGTGGTGTCAAAATCCTAATTCCACCCTTTAATACTTTGAGGGTTGAAGTTTCCAAAATGGGGTCATTTCTCTAGGGTTCCCCTTACTATTTTACCCCAGAGCCTCTACAGTTGTCAGCACGAATGTTTTTACTCCTGAGCCTTCTCATGTAATCAGGCAAAGGAATAGGACCAGGAGGATGTTTCTAAAACAAGGAAACCCTGCATAAGGCCTTATGCCCATGACCCTATTTTTGGTCCGCATCCAATCTGCATTTTTTGTGAATTAGATGCGGACCCATTCATTTCACTGTGTGCTTCCACATGTTTTGTGGATTCTTGATGATAAGATTGATATATAGTTTTATGGGTGAGGATTCAGTAAAACTTGTATTTTACACATTTAAATACCTGCTCATTCTGGACTTTGAGGTTAAGGAGTTGGTCCTATCAGTGATTTCAGCTATCTCTGTATACACAGCCATAGAGGGAAGGCTGTCAGTCACTGATAGGACCACCTCCTGGACCTCAAAGCCCAGAATCTGCAAGAATTAAAATGCATAAATGACAAGGTATATGAAACCTTTTCCCACAAAACTATATGCCAGTACACTCAGCTCCGTCTGCTCTATAACACGGCGCCTGCAGCTCAAACACCATTTTCAACGTCACAAGTTCCCTTTAAGATAAGTGATGTATTTTTAGTGTTTCGCTGTTTTATGTAGATTATTTTTGATGTAGATGATAAACTATGTACATGATTTAAAAGTGAACATAAACCCTAAAGGGGTTTTCCAGGACTTACCTACTGATGACCTTTCCTTTGGTCACCTCGTTTGTTCACCAGATTTCACTAGCTGCGGTGCTGAAACCAATCATTGGACCTGCTCAGTTCCATACACTATGTGGTGGCAGTGCCTGGTTACTGCAGCATTTCTCCCAAGTAAAATGCTGGTTCTGGTGCCACAACCTTGCTTCACGTCACGGTAACCACGCCCCCTTCCCCCTTCACTGTGACTGACAGCCGGCAGTTTGGCTGGCTTTGCCGAACTCTCTGCATAAGCGCTGTCAGTCACAATGAAGGGGGCAGGGAAGGGGGTGTGGTTACCGTGACTTGAAGCAAGGAGGCCGCTGCCCCCTTGACTTCAAGCATGACTAGAGAAGCGCGTCGGCAGGAGATAAAAGAACGTTTTCTGAGCTTTAGCCACATCGGCCTTCAGGAAGAAAATTATCGTCGGAAACACGCCGCTGGCTACTGTCAGGTACTGCTGGTGGCTTGGGGTGGTATTTGGAGGTGACAGGTTCCCTTTAATCAGAAAGGATAGTTTTACCGGGCATTGTTTTCTACGAGTTTACACTTCACCTGTATGCTTGCTCACTGCTCCTGCCTTTGAGGAGGATAGCCCTGCTGTGATCACTAAAAAGAGAAGGCTGCTGTGGATACTGTCTATGAAGGGAGGTTCTGCTGTGATTAGTGGAGGATTGCTTTTTTTGACTAAATGCAAAGTGACGGCGCCTACTAACTACTATAAATACTGCGAACATGATGGGGCTGTTGTGATTTCTTGAGATGAGAAGGAGCTATTCTCTGGTGAATGATGGATAGGGCACAGTCTTATGATTATATTTTCACTTGTGGTAATGGTAACGCCACGAAACATGGTAAAAGAGCATGTAACTACATGTTTTATGTTACAGTTTTACTGCAGCTGTTGGACACGTCAAAGCCACATGAAAATACACGCCTTTTTTTTGCTACAATAAAAAATTAATAAATAATATTTACGGTGCTACGTTTTTACTGTACAGGTGTCACTGCCAAGAAGGTAGAGACCTCTAATGATATTTAAGACCAAGGTTACACATGTCTGGTTGCAGTTTGGTCCAGGCCCTGCAGTCATTGATAGCCCATTACTTTTGAAGTGAGCTCCTGGCCCTGATTAAGATCTAAAAACAGGTGACACCATTCAAGGCTACGGGCGCATTATTGCAGTCTACTCATTTTGGGCCAATTTTTTATTTTTTTTTATTGATCTTTGTTTAAAAAAGAATGTGAAGAATTTTTCCTCTACAGCTTTCACATTCTGTGCATCTGCAGGCTATTGCCTCCCCTGGTCAGTGGATCCTCCAGAGAGCTGCTCTGATGTGTAGCCCTTATCTGTACATTCTGAGCAGCTCATAGACGCTCATTATAACTAAATTCTTATTTGTTTAATTTAGCTATAATAAGTGTTTATGAGCTGTCAGGACTTTACAGATAAAGGCTACAGATGTAGCCATCAGAGAAACTCTCTGGATTCACTAAGAAGGGGGACGCAATAACCTGCAGGTGCACTGAAATTGAAAGCTTTGCACTGAAATTGAATGCTTTAAAAATGGTTTATAAACAAGTTTGCAATATTTGCCATAGTTAGTAGGGTTTGTAAAGTGCTACAGTGCTCCAAACAAAAAAATACCTAGTAGCCATTGGCTCCTGAACTGAAAAATTTTGGAGCCAAATAACATTTTTAGTCACCAAATCGAAACCGATTCAAAATGTTGGTTTCGGCGTAGGGTTGTTTCGATACCAAAATTTTGATTCGCTTTCAACACCATAAAAAAGTATTGCGATACTCAATACTACGCAGGAAAAAAAACACACCAAAAAAAGCCGCGTGCATTCCGCATTTTATGAAACGTTCGGCCCATAATAGAACAGTCCTTTCCTATTTTTTGGGGTGACAAGGTGACAAAAAAATTGCAAATCACATGTTTTTTATTTATTTATTTCTGTTTCGACACTCACCGCATAGGAGATATTTTTTAATAGTTTGGACTTTTCGGACGCAGCGCTATGTAATATGTTTATTTATTGTTTATATATTTTATATGTAAAATTGGGAAAGGGGTGATTTATACTTAATATTTTAGTGTTTGAGTTTCTTTTTTGTTGTTGTTTTTTTAACTTACTATTAGCCCCCTTAGGGGCTAGAACCCTTGTCCTATTCACCCTTATAGAGCTCTATTAGGGTGAATAGGACTCAACACTCTCCCTGCTGCCCTGTGCATAGTGCACACAGCAGCAGGGAGCTTAATATAGCAGCCAGGGCGTCCAGGCTGCCATGGTAACCGATCGGAGCCCCAGGATTACACTGCTGGGGCTCCAATTGGAACTGCCACTGAACCACCAATGACTTTAATACTGTTAGGTGTTAGGGAGGGGGGGGGGGACGCACTGCGCCACCAATGTTTGTTATACTGGGGTGTTGGGGGGGGGGGGGCGGCGCACTGCGCTAGCAATGTTTATTATACTGGGGTGTTGGGGGTGGGGTGCACTGCGCTACCAATGTTTATTATACTGGGGTGTTTGGGGGGGGCGCACTGCGCCACCAATGTTTAGTATACTGGGGTGCGGCACCTGAGGGGTTAACTGCAGCGGATCGCAGCTCCCTATCATAGAGGTCGGGTGCCGGCTATTTGATTCCGGCACTCGCCTCCTGTATTTGTATTAACAGGTCAGTCATCTTCATTGGTGGCGCAGTGGCCTCAGCCCCTTCCCTCCTCCTCCTGTCTCTCCTCTTATTGGCAGCGGCTGAGAAGAACATCGGCGGTGGGTCAGAGAACTAGCATCTCCTGTGCCCCGCTGCTGTATTCAACTGCAGAGCTGCGGCGGCGGGTCAAGTCGCAAATGGCTACAAGACTAAAAAGTCTTGTCACCATTTTACAGGATATAGCTACTAGAGATGGATCGTTGATCCAGGGAGTTATTCTGATTGCCTGATTGGAGTCAGGAAGGAATTTTTTTCTCCTTAAGTGGGGAAAGTTTGCTTGTACCTCACATCTTTTTTTTTTTTGCCTTCCTCTGGATCAACTTGCAGGATGGCCGGCCGAACTGGATGGACAAATGTCTTTTTTCGGCCTTATGTACTAATTCTAAGTCGCATTGGCGACCATTTTGGCCGCCATCTGGAGCCCTGTACTAGTATGCTAGTTAGTTAATATTGAGGAAGTTAACTGAGTTAGGTAACCTGAGCTAATGTTTTTTCAATGGCGTTTTCTGACTTGTGACATAGCTGACATGGCTGGAAGAATCGGTGGTCCAGTGTCCAATGTAATCTATCGATCCACTCTCTTGGCTCTGTCTGCTGCCATCACGTTAAAAGGGCATCTTTCAGCAAATTTGTACCTATGAAACTGGCTGACCTGCTGCATGGCATCTGTGTTGGTTCCATGTTCCTATGTGCTCACATTGCTGAGAAAAATTATGTTTTAATATATGCAAATGAGCCTCTAGGAGCAACGGGGCGTTGCTGTTACACCTAGAGGCTCAGCTCTCTCTGCAGAGGGCAAGGCAGTGAAGACATCATAACGCCTGGCCCTATCGATCAGAGTGGAGAGGGTTTGGCAGTTGCAGAGAGAGCAGAGCCTCTAGGTGTTACTGCTCATTTGCATATATTATTACTTGACTTTTCTCAGCAATGCGGGCATATATATGGACATGGGACCAACACAGATGCCTTTAGCCTCCAAGCGCGCATGCTACAGGTCAGCCAGTTTCATAGGCACAAATCTGCTGACAGATGCCCTTTAAGCTGGATTCACACAGATCATTTTCTAGTGTATTTGCAAAATTTTCACACTATTTCTTCTAATGCCATTTTTATGTTATTATAGTCTATAGTGAAATATGAAATCTATACTGAAATATAAAATTAATAACATGCAAAGCAATTTGGTTTGTGGTGTTTCAGTTTTTTTTTCCCCCATAACACAGCATGCTTGTTTGATCCAAAAGTTTAGGGCTTCTATACTAACACTTTGTTTCTAGCATTTTAAAGAAAAATGTGATGGGTTAAAAACATTTTTCACTTCTTTTTTTGACAGGCAGTTTTGGTGGCAGTTTTGATTTTAAATTAAAACCGGATTTATTTTTTTAATGGCAGTTTTCAAGTATTCATTGGAATCGTAGCTGAAAAACATCAGAAAAGACACCATGCTGAGAACTGAAAACTTAAATCAGCCAGCTCCATCAGTCCCATAAACAATGAACTCAGTACTATCAACCCATTCACACAGGGGACCCATTCCCTCAATCAGTGATGGTCCCAGAGATTACACTCCCCAGCGATCATAACGTTATCACTTGTCCTGTGGATAGATTATCACATTTTTATATATGGAAAATCCATTAAAAGGACTTGTGCAGGCAGTTTAGATTGATGACGTTTCTTCAGGCTAGTTAATCAATCACTGATAGGCAGGGATCAGACACTCTGCACCCCCGATGATCAGCTGTTTGAAGAGGAGTCGACGCTCCATGCGAGCACTACTTCCTCTGCATAAGGCCTCATGCATATGGCTGTTGATCAATTTGGGGTCCCAATGCATGGGCAACATCTGTGCGGATTCCGCTGATGGATTCAGACCCATTCAACTTGAATAGATTTGGTCCGTCTGCACCACCAAAAAGGAGTGCATGCAGAGCACTCTATGGTTCTTCCGTGGGGTTTGGTGCCTCCGTTCTGCAATGTACCTTCTGGATTGTGGACCCATTCAAATGAATGGGTCCGCATTGTTATGTGGTGAGCACACGGCTAGAGCCTGCATATTGCGGACCAGCTGTTTGCGTGCCCCAATACGGGCATGACCAGGCAACAGCCATGCACTTTAGCCCTTTTACTGCTCGTCTTGGAAGCGAGTGTATTTACTCGTTCCATTCACTTGAATGTAAGTACACTAGGCCGCTGCTGCAAGGGAAAAGATGGGCAGTGTAATGAAGAGGAAGCAGCTCTCACATGGAACGCCACCTCCTCTTCAAACAGCTGATCGTCCGGTTGTCGGACCCCTGCAGATCTGATATGGATTGTCCATCCTGAGAATAGGTCATCAATATGAACTGCCTGCACAATCGTTTTAAAGCAGTATGAATACTCTTGTACTAGGCTTATTGTAGGGTGTGCTTATTTAAAGGAGCTATGTCATGATATCAACTTATTCCATATCCACAGGTTACGACTCCCAACGATCATGAGAATGGAGCGGCAGGCCAAACATGCTTGCCGCCGCTCCAATTATTCTCTTCATGACTGCCAGAGCTCACTGAGTTCAGCACGCTGCTATCTCTGCCAGTCCAATAGACAATCAGTATAGCAGCAGTGTACACGATTGACCCTCCACTCCACTCATATGATGGGCAGACTACAGCTATCAGCCTACAGAAGGGCATGGTGGGAGTTGTAGTTTTACAACAGCTGGAGGGCCGCAGGTTGAGCATCCCTGCCTTATTTAGAGGATCTGAATATACAAATAAAATGCCAGACACATGGCAGAAGCCAAATTGAATGACCATGTGAGTTGTTTGTAAAGCAGACTTAACATTAATAGGCGTGGATGAGAAAACGTCTGATTGAATATAGTAGAACGAAGGGCAAGAAATGCTCTCTATATTGTTCTGTCCACTTATCTTCCAGTACTGCAATATAGTGCAGTAAAAAATGACTTATGACATTTCAAAACCTTGTGAAACTTCTGGGCATTGTGCTGCCAACATCACAAAGAGCATTAAAAATATCCAGATTACAGCAGGACAAACACAGTTGTTAGAATTCCGTCCTATGAAAAAAATACATTAAAAACAGCAGACATATCCAATTTTGCCTTAGATAATCAAGACAAGTTAAAATACAATTGCTGCCAGGCCTGAGCTATCTCTTTCCCACCAAAATGTTTGAGCAATGATGAGCCGCTTCACATTGAAGACGGTTTCTTGTGCAAACATATATTTCAAGCATATCTTTTAACACAGAAGCTTAACAAGTAGGGGAAGTGCTTTCACATAGAGCTATGCAAGCTGGATGACCTGTCAAATCATTTATTGATTCTACAACCAGATAGCAGAGAAAATGTCTTTTTACAGAAAAAAAATTGAGATAAAAAAAAAGTGAACAATATGTATGCAGGCCGGAGGTTTAATATTTGAAGAGATGTGAAATGATCCAAAATGTGCAGGACTACTGTGCTCTGTCATAAGTCACTCACTGTGGGAGGGTTTCTGTTACATTACTGTTCTTCTTTGTCCATTTTACGGTGCATTATACTAGAACTTGCCGAGGGTGAACCAGCCCTAGCTTGTCCGTTTCCTTTCTAAAACGTTTGCCCAGCGATCCTTCTTTATACCGTAATTGCTACTGATGAAGAGATCTTAAATAAATAATTTTATTTTTAGTGGTATTAACATAATGGGACATTTTAGCTTTTTCATATCTTTTATTCTCTCACTCTCTCTCATATAACAAAAATTCTGAATCAGGCTTACCAGTAATTCCTTTTCCATGAATCCACCATAACAGCAATATATAGGAAATTGACCCCTGACCTCTCTGTAGGGGCAGGAAAACAGAGAAAGATTAAATTGCCCCCGCCCACCATCCCCTTACTATAGTACCCATGAAACTATATTTTTTATTTTTCTTTTTTATTTCTTTATACTAATGTAATTCAGGAAAACGAAACTCAAGCAGTATAAAAAATGTTGTTTATTTTTTATTTTTTTAGTATTCATACTAATGTAATTCAGGAACTGACTGATTCAGATCTGTTTCTCCCCACCAGGAGCAGAATTTCTTCAAGATTTTTAAGTAGATTGCGGATGTGACCTTTTTCCTACAGGCCTTAAAGAGGACCTTTCACTTGAATAAAACATCTAAACTAACTATTGTAACGGGATTAGCTCAAGGGACCGCCGTCTCCTGGGATAGACGGGCGCTTTAGGCACATAAAAGACAGTCCAGTCCAAGCAAGTATGGTGCAACTGGCCTCAGCCAGTTTTATTGACTTTTGCAGAAAGATCAATATTAAACAAAACAGTTCAAAACAAATGAAATACCTGGCCGTCTGGCCACTACGTACTAAACAGGCAGTAGTCCCTAACTACATGGAACTGAGCCTTATGCCCAGCTCCATCAACAAACACGCAGTTGTTTTACTCACACAGCAGGGTTCTTCCCAGGAGCAGAGAGATCAGCTAGTGAGCTGTTTGCCCTTTTATAGCACACTCAGGTTCCAAGGTGATTAGCCACAGTTACCCTGAATACCTGGAGTGGCTAATTGGAGCAGGGACCCACCCATCTCTCCCTGCTCCAAGCAGCCAGGCCCTTCTAACCAGGTTTTTAACAAAACCCTTGCAAAGAGAAAACCTAGTTTTCCTTGCTGTCAATTCCCTGGCTGCTTTTTAGAACGTATAAGACAGGAACCTAGGTGAAATGTAGACTCCTTCTACCACTTTTCCCCTGGTCCTGTCACATATCCTCCCCCCCTGTTTCGACCTTGGGGTAGGAACACTCTGTGCCCTTAAACAGTACATCCTGGACAGGGCATCGGCATTTCCCAGCTGACGCCCGGGCCTATGCTCAACTGTAAAACTATAATCTTGAAGAGACAAGAACCATCGGGTCACTCGCCTGTTTTTCTCACGGTTTTGGCACATCCATTTAAGGGGGGCATGGTCAGTTACCAGTTTGAATGTTCTCCCTACCAAATAATACCTGAGAGCTTCTACGGCCCACTTAATTGCCAAACACTCCTTTTCTACAATGGAGTATTTCTCTTCATGTTCATTTAACCTTTTACTCAGGTACACTACTGGATGCTCTTCCCCAGCCCTTACTTGCGACAACACAGCCCCTATACCAACATCCGAGGCATCTGTTTGCACAATGAACTCCTTTTTAAAATCTGGTGTGACTAACACTGGGTGGGCACATAGAGCCTGCTTCAGGATTCTGAAAGGCTTGTTCCGCCTCTGTGGTCCATTTGACCATGGTTGAATCCTTCCCTTTTGTAAGGTCTGTTAAAGGGCTCGCAATGCTGGCAAAATTTTCAATAAAACGCCTATAATAACCCGTTAAACCTAGGAAAGCTCTGACTTGTTTTTTGTTCAAAGGCCTTGGCCAGCTCTGGATGGCTTCCACTTTGTTTATTTGAGGTTTTATAACTCCTCGCCCAATTGTGTACCCCAAGTACTTTGCCTCTTCTTGCCCAATGGCACATTTTTGGGGATTTGCTGTCAAACCCGCTTCCCTAATAGAACTCAGGACGGCTTCTACCCTGGGTAGATGACTTCCCCAATCCGTGCTATGGATTATCACATCGTCTAAATAGGCAGCTGCGTATCTACGATGTGGTCTTAAAATTTTGTCCATCATCCTCTGGAATGTGGCCGGGGCCCCATGCAAACCAAAGGGAAGGACTACATACTGAAAATGGCCACCAGGGACACTAAAAGCTGTTTTTTCTTTGGCCCCTTCAGTCAACGGTACTTGCCAGTAACCTTTTGTAAGATCTAATGTGGTAAAGAACCTAGCATTACCAAGCCTATCAATCAGCTCATCCACTCGAGGCATTGGGTACGCATCAAACTTTGAGACAGTGTTCAGTTTCCTGAAGTCATTACAAAAACGTATGGTGCCATCAGGTTTGGGGACCAAGACTACAGGACTAGACCAGTCACTATGGGACTCCTCTATAACCCCTAACTGAAGCATTGTTTGGACTTCTTGGGAGACAGCTTTACGTCTAGCCTCAGGTATTCTATAAGGCTTTTGGTTGACTCTGACCCCTGGTTCGGTTACAATATCATGTTAATTATATCTGTTCGACCAGGTATCTCAGAAAAGACATCTTTATTTTTCTGTACAAACTCCTTTGCCTCTTGGGTTTGAGATCCTGACAAAGTGTCTGCAATTTTTACCTCTGGTATCTCAACGCTACATCCCGTTTTCCCACTGCTGTAAGCTGCTAACACCTCTCGGTCCTTCCAGGGTTTGATTAGGTTCACATGATAAATTTGGTAGGGCTTACGTCTACCTGGTTGGTGAACCCGGTAATTCACCTCTCCGACCTTCTCAACTATTTCATAAGGTCCTTGCCATTTGGCCAAAAATTTACTTTCTACGGTGGGGACAAGGATTAATACCCTATCCCCAGGGTTGAAATTTCTTACTTTAGCCGACCTGTTGTAAACCCGGGACTGACTCTCCTGGGCCTGCAGCAAGTGTTCTTTTACAATGGGCATTACTTTTTCAATCCTTTCCTGCATTTGGGACAAGTGTTCAATCACACTTTTGTAGGGTGTAGCCTCACTCTCCCAGGTCTCTTTGGCAATATCCAAAAGACCCCGAGGGTGCCGACCATACACTAGCTCGAAGGGAGAAAATCCAGTAGATGCTTGAGGCACCTCCCGTACAGAAAACATAAGATATGGTAAAAGACAATCCCAGTCTTTCCCATCCTGTGCCACTACTTTTCTGAGCATCCCTTTTAAGGTTTTGTTGAATCTTTCGACTAGTCCATCCGTTTGGGGGTGATAAACGGAGGTACGCAAGTGAGTTATTTTTAACAGTTTACACAACTCTTTTGTAACCTTTGACATAAAGGGCGTCCCCTGGTCAGTGAGTACTTCTTTGGGTATGCCCACTCTAGTGAACATCTGGAACAACTCCTTGGCTATCACTTTTGCAGAGGCTTTCCTTAGAAGTATTGCTTCAGGATAGCGGGTAGCATAATCAAGGACAACCAAAATGTATTGGTGACCTCTGGCAGACTTAACAAGAGGTCCCACCAAATCCATTGCAATCCTCTCAAAGGGAGTTTCAATAATCGGGAGTGGCACTAACGGACTCCTAAAGGTCGCTACCGGGTTGTGTAATTGACACTCTGGGCATGAATCACAGTATTCTTTTATCTCTTTATGTACCCCGGGCCAATAAAACCTCTGCAAAATCCGGTCTTTGGTTTTTTCATAAGCCAAGTGCCCTCCTAGCACATGTGAATGGGCTAGATCCATCACCCTCTGGCGATGCAATTTTGGGACCACCAGTTGCTCCACAACTTGTCCATTTTGCTTATCATCAACTCTATATAAGAGTTCATTCTCTATAGAAAAATGGGGAAATATTTTCTCTACCCCAGTTTCTTGAGGCACCCCATTGACTATTTTCACACTTTGCCATGCGTGGGTTAATGTAGGGTCCCTGAGTTGAGCTGTCCCAAAGTTATCATTGGAGACTGGCAAGTCAGGGAGACCAATTTCCGGAACATCATCAGTATCACCTACAAGCACTGCTAAGGGAAAGTTCTCGGTTTCACTCTGGGTCACCCCTACTGTTTGCACATTTTCAGGTTCAGCCAGGGGAATGGGATCTACAGCAGACCCACTTAAACACTTATCAAGCATATTCCACATTTGCCAAAACAGAGGAAAATCACACCCCACAATGACAGTATGCAATAGACTATTTACAACCCCCACTTCATGGGTTACTTTCCCGCACGGGGTTTCAAAAGAGACTATAGCAGTGGGGTACTCTTTTGTATCCCCATGTATGCAGATGACCCCCACCTGTCTCTTTTGCAGCTTCCTAGTGTCCACCAGGCTACCATGCACAAGAGTCACTAGACTACCAGAGTCCAACAGAGCTTGAACTGAGTGTCCTTCAATCACCAAGCTGCAAGTTTGTCGCTCCATGTCTGGGGTTGGCAAGGCAGAGTAGGCAGGTCCCGCAAACAATGACCTCCTCCGCCCACTGTCACATTCCATAGGCTCATCAGCCAAAGGACAGTTGGCAGCCACGTGGCCCAGTCCTTGACATCGCCAGCAAACAATGTTTTTGACCGCCCAAGGCTGTCTAGGGCTAGCTGGCTTAAGAGGTCTGGCTAATAGATCAGTCAAATCATAGTAGGCTTTCTGTGGCTCCCCACTCAGAAATGGAGCAAGGGTGTCTACCCACTGTTCCGCTGGCAATTTCTCTCTTTCAGCGGCTCTTTCAAAAATGGTGAGGTAGGTCTCCACATCATCCCCTGCTACCATTTTTTGAAGGGAAGCTTGCACTCTCCTCCCCACACAGATGGATTCCTCCTGGACATGCGGCCTTTCAGCCAGCACCGCTATCTGCTCCACCAGACTTTTATTAAGCGATTGCTGTTCTCTGAAGCCAGTTTGTGTAGTCTCCATGAACAACCGATTGGTTTCCTGCTGGTTAGCATTCGCCTTTTGGAGCTGTATGTTAGCCTGGATCAGCTGTTTCAGCACTTCCTCCATATCTGCACTGTTTGTTTTTTTCAGAACAGCAGACTTAACCCAGGACATAAAACTTGCTGGATTTTTTGTGCCAGCGCAGCCTCCACCATATGTAACGGGATTAGCTCAAGGGACCGCCGTCTCCTGGGATAGACGGGCGCTTTAGGCACATAAAAGACAGTCCAGTCCAAGCAAGTATGGTGCAACTGGCCTCAGCCAGTTTTATTGACTTTTGCAGAAAGATCAATATTAAACAAAACAGTTCAAAACAAATGAAATACCTGGCCGTCTGGCCACTACGACTAAACAGGCAGTAGTCCCTAACTACATGGAACTGAGCCTTATGCCCAGCTCCATCAACAAACACGCAGTTGTTTTACTCACACAGCAGGGTTCTTCCCAGGAGCAGAGAGATCAGCTAGTGAGCTGTTTGCCCTTTTATAGCACACTCAGGTTCCAAGGTGATTAGCCACAGTTACCCTGAATACCTGGAGTGGCTAATTGGAGCAGGGACCCACCCATCTCTCCCTGCTCCAAGCAGCCAGGCCCTTCTAACCAGGTTTTTAACAAAACCCTTGCAAAGAGAAAACCTAGTTTTCCTTGCTGTCAATTCCCTGGCTGCTTTTTAGAACGTATAAGACAGGAACCTAGGTGAAATGTAGACTCCTTCTACCACTTTTCCCCTGGTCCTGTCACACTATACAGACATGGAGAGCGGCGCCCAGGGATCTCCCTGCACTCCCTGCACTTGCTGAGAACGGAGCAGTGCCCAGGTATAACAGTAAGTGCAGGGAGATCCCTGGGCGCCGCTCTCCATGTCTGTATAGTTAGTTTAGATGTTTTATTCTAGTGAAAGGTCCTCTTTAAGTGTGGAGATCACTTTGTCTGACAAACCTTGGCTTCTTAAGATTCCCGACTCAGGATCCAGGCTGTTAGCCTCAAGAACTCTGGATGCAGGTGTATCAGCGGGCCTTGAGTCAGGATGTCCTTCCTGAAAGGAAGAATCCAAGGATCCAGTACCGTTAGTTTTTTGAGAATCGAAAACCAGCTTCTCTTTGGCCAAAACTGTGTTATTAAGATAAGATTTGGTCTTTCCTGAATAATTTTCTGGATTACTTTTGGGATTAATTGAAAAGGAGGGAACGCATCAGCCAAAGTCCAATCCCAAGTTTGAGAGAAAGCATCTATTGCCCAAGGGTTGTCTCTTGGATTTAGGGAGCAGAATCTTTGAACCTTTGTGTTTACTGTTGAGGCAAACAGATCTATAACTGGAGAGCACCATTTTTTTTTTTTTGTATCAGGCTGAATGTTTCTTGATTTAGAGACCATTCAGCTTGGTCCAGGCTTTTCCTGTTCTAAAAATCCACCACCTGATTCTGGGAGCCTTTTAGGTGAACCACTGATATGGGTTTTGCCAGAAAAATTAATGACAAACAATGACTCCAGGATTGGGGAAGACTGAGGAAGTTCTCCTCTCAGTGGAAGGGAATTACATCAAATCCCTGGGTACTAAACATAGCGGAGAAAGGATACAAAATAGAATTCTCCTCTCTTCTCCCAAACAAGTACGTTGTCACATCCCCATTGTCAAAACGGCTGGGAGAAAGACTCTGGGAAGGTGTTCTAACTATATTAAAACTAGGTGCAATTATTCAGTACAGTACTGCAGTGGTGGCAAACCTATGGCACGTGTACCAGAGGGGACACTCAGAGCCCCTCTGTGGGCATGCGTGCCCTGGCGTATTCCTGCCATTCTTCAGTGCAGTAAGCGCTGTGCACAGGACAGGCAGCGCAGCGATGATGCTGCTGCTGCCTAAAAAAAACTATAACAAAGCACCCTGCAGAAAGGAGCTTTGTTATTGGTCGCTTTGCGCGTTCTGCCGGAGCATTTAGTGCACAGCTTCCAAGATGTGGAGGAGAGAGGCTCCTGCAGTGGCACGTGATCTTCACCTGAGGTGCCCAGCAGGGTAAGCATCCTTGCTGGGCAGTGGGGTCACTGATG